>NW_006913559.1:0-4900 GCF_000464535.1 Endocarpon pusillum Z07020
AGTTAATAAACTCTAGGAATCTTTATACTATGTAAATATCTTCTAGCTTAAGTTTCTTTTACTTTTAAATAACTTGTACGCGCTTTAGATTTATCTGAATGTCCTCTAAAGTTATAATTAAATTAAGATATTTTATTAATTATATATAGAACTCACATTTCTTAATATTAGCCTAAATATTATTTTTGCAGAGAATCTAACGTGGTTTATAATTGTCTTGCGTATATAATTATCTTATACACCTTTCTCTTATATTATAATCTTCTAACTATTATACGCAGCCACAACACTAGAAAATTATTTATTCTCTATATTACTATCTTCCTTAGATGTCTCTTTAACCTCCTAACAGGTTTATATATTATAATTAGGCTTACTACATCTTCCACATCACTATAAGCCTAATAACTCAGCCTATATAATACCTCCTTCTACTGACCTTCCACTTAATTACTGTTATATAGTTACTCTCTGCTTAATTAAACTACCTGCATTCTCTATAGTAAGTGCACCTCCAGCTTATACATATATCTTTTTAGCCCTCTGACGCTTTGTAAGAGCCTGATTAGCCTTGTAAAGTATACAGACCTTCTTATGTAAAAGGATTATTTAATAAGCAATTAGCTCTATACTCTTTGCTAATTACTTAATAGCTAAAAAAATACTACTTAGAGAGCTTCCTTAATATCTAGTAATCTGATTTTGTATATACTTTAATTATAAAATAGCATTATTAGGATTATATAATATCTAAGGGACTTATAAGTTAGCTTAAGAAGGAGGAGGTCTAGTCAGTATTAGCATCTATAACTTAATATTAAGCTTAATTATATATAAGTAACCTTAAATAGCTTTGTTAGAAAAAATACTATATTAATTATAAACTTTATCTTTATAACTAATAACTAAGAACAAAACTTCTAAAGAGATCTATCCTTAAAGACCTCTAGATAAGACAGCTTCTTAGTTTTTAGGCCAAGCACTATCAAAGAGCTTAGAGTTACTTTTAATAAGACTTGCCTTTGAGGCAGCAATTCTTGTTCTGTCAGGGTTTTTAAAGAAGACTTTATCTGAACTTACGGCTTTAGTATTATAGTAATCTTGTTACAGAGGTTCTAAATAATTTTCTTCTTATTACAGAGTCGATTCTTTAGAGCCTTAATCTTAATGCTAGTGCCTTTATTAAGGTCTTAATATCTTTCTTCCTAAGTTTCTTTCTTCTAAAGAACTTCTTAATGCTTGGCCTCCTTCTTTAGATAAAGGGCTTTTTCTTTCTTATAGGTAGCTACTAATGTTAGTATAAACGCTACTATATATATCTAATTCTCGTTAACTAGTATTATAAAGGCTAGAAGAACTAATGAATTATCTGTTACTCTCTCTGCGTGCTTAATTAATGCGCGCAAGGCATCTTAATCTATAAGAGAGGCTTTGTCTAAACTTCGCCTTTAGTTACTTAAGGAAGAATAATAAACTTTGCTACTCTCCCTTCTCTCTATTTAATTACAAACTATCTTGACTTAATAGTTCTTAAACCTTTATATAATATAGAGTATTTATATTAAATAGACCTTATATTACTTCTAAAGTAACAACTTTTTTATATAGTTAAATAACTCTAGATAGGTTCTCTAATAGTTGTGTTATAAATAAGAAAGTTTTATATTATTTTTTAGGATAGCAAGTAAGTATTAAGCTTACATTTATTATAATAGCTTAAAACTAGAATAAGTTAATAGTTTATAAATTACTAAAATATAAGCTAAAGAGTCTATTTATAATATAGCTAGCGCTTTACTCTATATACTTCTTTATTATATATAAAGGGTACTACTAGTTAATCTATATAAAGGATCTGACAAAGTATCTATAAGGCTAAAAGTAATAGCTTCTCTTTAAAGGAGATTATATTTTCCTAAAAGGGTTATATTAATCTCTTATTCTATAGTACTTATATAAGGAGCCACGTATTATATAGATGCCTTTATTAGTAATATAATAGCTTAATAGTAAGAGTTCTGTATACTATTATAGATACGCTATTAGCGCTACTATCTAAGTATATAGCTAGTCTTATATATTTCCTGCGTTATAGTAGAGGAGATACTCTATCTATTACACAAGTAAAGAGATTATAAAGTCTTTATAATATTATTAAGAGATATTAAGAAAGCTTTAAAACTTAAAGAAACTATAAATTCTTAGACTAGACTTCTTAAGTAATATTATAAGTTTCTGTCTTTATTTAATAAAGCTACTATTAATAAGCTTTTATTATACTGCTCTAAATATTGCCCTAGAATAGATTATAAGATTAAATTATTACTAAATATTAAATTACTATTTAAAGCCTTATATAGCATGTCTAGAAACAAATTAAAAGTCTTAAACAAAATACTAAAGGACTATCTATTAAAGAACTTTATTTATATATTTAAGTCCTTTTTATTACTGCCTTAGTTTTATTTATTAAGAAACCTAAAAGAGATTTATAATTTTATATAAATTACTAGGGTTTAAATACTATTATAGTTAAGAATAAATACCTAATTCCTCTAATTTAAAAGACTCTAGATAAGCTTTATAAAGCTATATAATATACTAAGTTAGATATTATTATTGCCTTTTACAGAATTAAAATAGCTTATAAAAACGAATAGAAAATAGTCTTTTATATATATATAAGCTTATACAAATAAAATATAGTCCTCTTTAGCTTTTATAATGCTCTAGTCTTCTTTTAAAACTATATTAATAATGCTTTAGAAAAGAGTATTCTAGACTAATTTATCTTAATATATCTTAATAATATTCTAATCTTTAGTAATTTATTAAAAGAGCACTACTAATATATAAAGATAATACTAGGCAGATTAGCTATTACTAGACTATAACTTAATATAAGAAAATATAAATTCAAAGTTTATAAGATAAAATACTTAGGAATAATTATCTAAAACTATTTAAAGAATAGCAAATCCGGATAAATATATATAGACTTAAAGAAGATAGCTATAATTTAAGATTAGAAGAAGCCTAATAATACAAAAGATATACAAAGTTTTATAGGATTTGCAAACTTTTATTATTAATTTATTAAAGAATTCTTAAAGATAGCCTTATTTCTAACTAAGCTTACTTAAAAAGATATTTCTTTTAACTAAAGAAAGGAAGCTAAAAAAGTATTTTAAGTACTAAAAGACATATTTATAAGCTCCCTAGTCCTATAGCACTTTAATCTTGACTTACTCTGTATTATAAAGACTAATGCCTTAGACAATATATATAAGAAGTCCTGTTTTAACCTAATAATAAAGAGATCTTATAATCTGTAGTCTACTTCTTAAAATAATATGCTCTAGCTAAGAGTAACTACAAAATTTATAATAAGAAATTAATAGCTATAGTTTGTACTTTTAAAGAATAACGCCTAAAGCTAAAAGAGTCCTAAGAATTTGTACAAGTTATAATAGATTACAGAAACCTTAAATACTTTATATTGTCTAAATAATTATCTTACTAACAAGCCTATTAAAGCAAGTTCCTTTCTTATTTTAACTTTATAATTAAGTATTGCCCTAGATTATAGTACCACACAAATAAATTATCCTGCAAACTACAAGATAAAGCTACTAATGCTAATAATAATAGAAAGAAGTTCTTTAAGCAAGTAGTCCTAAAACTAAAGAATCTAGATTCTTAAATATTAGAACTTATTTCTATCTATCTAATTAGACTTATAAGAATCCTGCACTATTATAAGAGATTACTTAAGTTAAGAGAAGGTCCTAAATTAATTATAAATAATATTATATCCCTGCCTATAATAAGCTTATAGCCTTAAATTACCTTAGAAGAAGACATTACTGCTATATATTAGAACCTTACTTGAAAAGACTCTTATTAAGTAACTTATCAATAAGTTTTGTTTAAGACTAAAAGATTCTTTATAGTTATACTAGCTAACTATTTAGTAGAAAATAATAAATTATATTATTAATAACACTTATAAATCTCTAAAGATAAAAAACTATAACTTTATTATATTTAAGAGTATTATAAATAGCTAATAATTAGCTATTTAGGCCTTGTTAAGACTTATATAATCCTATAATAATAATTTTATTAGCTAAGAATAATAGACTTAATAAAAGAATAACTAGCTAAATGTCCTGTATACTATTATACAAAACTCTTTTAGGAATACTAAGGCTAATTATAAGTACTAAAGTCACTTAAGAAGCGCTAGTAATATCTAGCTATAGACTTTATTATAGACCTCCCTAATCTAACAGCATTTTCTTAGGTGTTACTAGTATTTAGGTCCTAACAAACTAATTAATTAAGAAAAGACATCTAGCGCTCTATTATAATATAAAGATAAAACATCTAACGTGGTTCATAAGCGACTCACGTACACAAGCGACCCGCGCACTTTTTTTTAAAATAATAGTCTTTTGATTATTAGCTAAAATTAAATTATAATTACATAATAAACGTTATTCTTAATATAATGTAATTTATAAGCATCTTGTATATATAAGTGTTCTGTATACTTTTCTTCCTTATTATAATCTTCTGACTATTGTACGCAGCTATAACACAAGAAAATCAATTATTCTCTACATTATTATCTTCCTTAGACGTCTTTTTAATCTTCTGACAAGTTCGTACATTATAGTTAGTCTTGCCGCATCTTCTGTAACGCCGTAAGCCTAATGATCTAGCCTGCGTAATACCCCCTTTTACTGACCTTCTACTTGACTATAGTTATATAATCTCTTTCTGCTTAATTAAACTATATGTATTCTCTACAGTAAGTGCACCTTTAGCTCGTACGTGTGTCTTTTTAGCCCTCTGACACTTTGCAAGGGCCTTATTAGCCTTGCGAAGCGTACAG
>NW_006913559.1:5840-11439 GCF_000464535.1 Endocarpon pusillum Z07020
TATAACAGGATAGGGGTTACAGTCTTATATATAGAGCGTTGCTTTCTCACTTTTATTCTCTTTCCTTACGCTTTGTCTTATTATTTAGGCCTATTTATAGCTTTTCTTATTTATTTATTTGATTTTTACACTAATATAGTCCTGGCCTAGGGCTAGTCTATACAGAGGATACATATAATTAAGAGCAGTTATAACTCTTAATAACAAATAAGAACAAACATAAGGAAACCTTTCTAGGGAAAAAACCTTACCACTAGTGAGTAGACAAGTTCTTTAGGGCGCTTTAATAGTGTGCACAGGGCTCTGTAGCTACAATGTAATTAGGCGCAAAGTTGTTCAGCCGCAAACGAGAACTAAGGGAGGGCCCTAGCCTTTATTAGCTAAAGCGTTACTATCTTAAGGGCCTTTAGATTATTGAGGAGACAACAGTAATCTGTTGTGTTGGCAGCGGCAAGCATCTTATGTCTGTCTAAGAGCAGCAGGTAGTCTATAACTATATATTAGGCAGTCTGTCTTCTCTAACTATACTCGCAGGATAATAAGAGGATGTCTAGAACATTCTGTTTAAAGAGGAAGTCTGTAAAGCTTATTTTGTTAGTCCTTAGCTATGTAATAAGAAAGCTTTGTACCTTAGCTAGGCCTTGATGTATTCTTAATCTCTGCTTGCTAATTTCCTTACTTTAAGTAGGGCTTAGGGCTTACTAGAGTACTATTAAGTAGGCGCTTTATAATAATTACTAGTTCTTTAACTAAGACGCTCTAACTATTTAGTAATAGGACTAGCATTATTATTACGCTTCTATAAGTAGCGTGGCCGTTTCTTGTAAGGGTTTTTTCTATAATAAGGAGCATTCTAAAGCTTAGTTTAGCTTTGTCTTTACGTTAAGCTTAAAAAGGCATTATTTGTGCTAGCTATACTTTCTAGCATCTAGTATTACAGTAGTATAGCAAGAGTGTCTTTGCTATAAGTTAAGCTTCTTAATAATTCAGAGATAGCTTTTATAAATAAGTTGCCTTATGCCTGTGATTATAAATCTGTAATAAGAGTCTATTTAGATACTATTAAGTAGTAATAAAAGAGATAAGGAGTAAGTTTCTGCTTTAAGGACTAGAATAGGCGTGGCTTTATAGGCCTTAGCTATTATGTATAAGCACCTATTCTAGATAGATAAGAGTTTGATAAT
This sequence comes from Endocarpon pusillum Z07020, assembly GCF_000464535.1. NCBI lineage: Eukaryota > Fungi > Ascomycota > Eurotiomycetes > Verrucariales > Verrucariaceae > Endocarpon > Endocarpon pusillum. Next base: position 7,025 of record NW_006913559.1, read on the forward strand.
ATTTAATTTTGTGCCTTGTAACTTGTTAGAAAGATGCTAAATAGCTAATGCGTAAGTCATTACTAGTTTGATAATAACGTTATAAATACGTCTTGTATATAAGAGGGAAGCGCCTTATATGGAAGTTAATAGAGCTATAAGTACGAGTATTTATTAAGTTATCTTTTAGAGCACCTTTTTAATATAAGGGCCTTATTTTAATTAAGTATTAATCTAAAGTCCTAATACTCTAATATCCGTTTTCGTTATTATTAAGGTGCTAGCTATATTAATCATTTCTTTTATATTAAACTTCCTTAGGTTTCTTATAAGTTTAATATAAGGGCCTTATTTTAATTAAGTATTAATCTAAAGTCCTAATACTCTAATATCCGTTTTCGTTATTATTAAGGTGCTAGCTATATTAATCATTTCTTTTATATTAAACTTTCTTAGGTTTCTTATAAGATAAATTAGCTTATACTTTTGCGGTATAAAGACAGTGTTATAATAGTAGGCCTAGTGTGAGCACTTATTATATAACTACTTTAGGCATCTATAATTCTTCTTTGTACTTTAGCTAAACACAAGTATATTAATATTATTAATAAAGCTAAAAGCGCTTGCTTTAGTCTCTTAATAATTAGTAATATTTAATAGATCTATATTATAAAAGAGGTATAGAATAAGTAAAACTAGGGAGCCCTGAGGGATCCTTATATAGACCTTGAATCTCTTAGACATCTTGTCGCCTATAAAGAGCGTAAAAGCCTGATTTAATAGGAAGCTCACTACTTATTTAGTGATTATAAGAGGGATCTTATGCTTTCTTAGATTATAGATTAACTATTAATATGACACTATATTAAAGGCGCCTATTACATTCATGCTTAGCAGAGAAGCCACCTTGTCTTTCCCTTAGTTTTAGACTATATATATCTGTTTAGTAAGGAGCTCTAACGCTGTCTTAGTTAAGCAGTTGCCCCTTGCTTTTATCTGCGTCTCTAGGAGAGCATTATATCGCTTAGCTAAGAAGGTAATTCATCACGCTATAATAGACTCTAGCGTCTTGCTTATTATGTTAAGCAAGGCTATTAATCTATAGGCTTTAGGAGATAAGTAGTCTGGTTTGTTAGGTTTTCTTAGAGCTAGTATATAGGTCTCTTGAAAAGTATAAGGGTAATATTCTAGCGACATGTAAGCAGAGAATAAGTGGGTGAGTACAGGTGTGAGCTAGTTGATATAGGCCTGAAGAATCCTATTAGGGATCCCATCAGGGCCTAGGGCTCTGTTTGCCCTTGTGTGCTGAATGACGTTTTGTACCTCCTCTTTAGTAATGACTATAAGGTAGTGATGTGCCTATAGGTATACCGCGTCTTTAATATTATTAAGTAGTGCCTCTAGTAGTAGTAAGAAGAAGGCGGCTTTAAGCATCTTAATCTGGTTATTAAAGGTGTATGCTATAACGCCTTAGGTTGCTAGTAGTGTGAACTTAAGGGAATCACGTGAGCAATAGCTATTAGCTCTTGCCTATTTAGCGAGTTTCTATAGACCCTTAAGGTTGTTATAAGTGTGTTTAATTCTTATTCTAAAGTTGATCCGTTTAGCTTTATTAATAGCTCGCTTTTTGCGGTTATTTACTTATTAATACTATGCTTAGTCCTCTTTTTGTCTTATTAATGTTTATATACAGCTCACAATTTTATTATATTATTCTATATTAACTAAGATAGCTTTTTCTTATAAAATAGTATAACACAGAGTTTGTATCCCTTTACTAGGTCTCTGTCACGCTTTCCGGCATCTACTGTTTAAGGCGAGATGCTTCAGAGTTCAGGTGGACGAAGCCCTTGCCCACGCTCTAATTATAGTTTACTCTTTAAGTATATAGCACTAGCATCCAGCTAGAACAATATCGCTTTGACTTATATATAAAACGCACACTCTTCACAGGCTCTTAGTACAAGTGAGATAGCTAGCCTAGACTCTTTATATACTAATACGCGTATACTGTCCTCTTAGGCTGTATAGACAGTCTCCTCAGTAGCTGCTATTATACACCACGCCTTATATTAAGCCCAGAAGGCTCTTCGCTTCATGTTATCTGTAAAAGTCTCCTTTGTATAGACTAACTATGTCTTGTAAGCGACTTGCTTAATATATGTATGTTAGCTATATACTAATTCCTCGCTTACTAATTAAGCTTGTATCTTTGTTATCTTAATAAATGCCCTTATATAATACGTTTGTAGCCACACTTTAATAAGTTTATATAAGCTTATTCTAAGTAAATTAGTATCCTTAACTGTTTATAATTCTGTATAATTATTTATATAAGATAATTCGCCTATAATTCTTAAGGGTAGCCTATAGCTCTAGCCTTAACAAGGCTTATAAGTCTTAACAAGTTTATTTATACTAAAGACTATAGGCCTTAACAAGGGTTAATAAACACTTGTTTATTCGTCTATATTAAAGGATTTCCTTCTTCTTGCTAGCAAGTCGCTATATTTATACATGTAACGCGTGATCTTAGGAGGGGATAAGCACAAAAGTGTTCTGTCTCTTAAATAAAACGATATTATATCCACTAATAGTAGAGTTAGTTTCAGGTCTAAGTACAAGTTAGATACTTAAGAGTCAGATAGTTTTCATAAGCTAATTCCCCTGGTTTGATGCACATAGGTAACTCGCATACGCAGCGCACGCGTTTACTTACACCGCCATCTAGATTTCGTTTAGTTTCATCGCCATAGCGACTACTTATACCGGATACCGCGAGAAGATAAAAATCCATATCCTAGCTGTCTGAATAACTGACAGTTGCTTAGTACAAGCTTACTGAGGGCATAGCTTTCCTTATAATTACTAAAACTATTTAAAAATTAGCTGCTAACTACCTTCCTCGCCTTTTAATGCTCAAAATTGTAAATAAAGCATTAGAATAGGGTTATCTAGAAGCTATTATTATTTATAAGATAGCTTATTAGCTATAACAGGATTCAAATACAATTATAAGTAAGTTTTCTTTTTTTTTCTTTTTTCTTTATTTAATTTCTCGCCTAATTTTTAAGTTATTAAATTTATTTTTAGATAGGAATAATTAGCGGATTTTCCTTACCTAAATTAATTAAACGCGAGCGAAAAAGACCCCGGAAATTAGCGTCAAATTTAATAATTACTCGAAAACCCTTTAGAGATTAATCGACTAAATTTCTTCTTATCCCCTTATTTATTAATTATTATAATCATTATATAGAGGGAGTAGATCAAGCAAATCAGCTCCGAGCCGCTTTTACCACTTATTTTCGTCAAAATCTTAAGGAATTCCTTCCGGGAGTTTTTTGGTGCCTTGATTTAGCTGTTACAAATAGCTATAAGCTTTATTTAGCTATTAACGGCTCTCAAACAACTCAAACCGGCAATCGAGACATAAATCAGCATCAAAACTTTATAGAAGATCTTATTAATCTTCTATTTTGTGTGGATTTTATTAGGGCTTAACTAGTTAAGACAAGTCTTAATTAGAAGCTGGGTCTAAAGGGTTGGTTAAGTAAAACAGGAAGTATAGTAAGCAATACTAAGATGTCTTCAACTTAGGTATGAGCTGATAACATAAGTAGACTACAGAGACTATGAAACTATCTCGGAAATAAGCGTGCTTATATAGGCTAAGAGATTCGTGCTTATGGCTGCTCACTCATGAGCGCTCGTGAGCGTTGCTTATCAGTTCCTCCTTACGAACACCTTACTCAAGGTTGTCTCTGCATGAGCGTGTCCTTTCACCAAGCCCCTTAGGCTTGGTTAGTTCTAGGGTCTCCTCACACAGGGTCTGTATAGCCTCTAAGGCCTGTTGGTGCCTAGTGTGTTCACATACTGTAACACTATCCCCTCCTCTCCTTAGCTTGGTCCCACAAGCTAAAAGAGTGTGTTCTTATTAAGCTAGATAAAAACCCTCTTTAAAAACCTCTTTAAATGCTATTAATAGAGTTCAAAACTCTATTAATTAGCAAATAAATACACCAGAAGCATCAGAGTCTTTATATAAGTATTATACTCATTTAAAAACATCTAAAAAGGGGTATTATATATTTTGTACAAAAAAAGAAAGAAAACCCTCAAAAAAACAGGATTTAGGGTCAGGAGACTTCTTTATTTCTGAATTTCGATTTAATTCGAATCAGAATATAGAGATAGAGAGGCCAGAAAAAGGGAGAAAAAGAGGAAAACAGACTTAATACTAATTATAGCCTAAGATATAAATTTATCTTTATTAGTAATCTTTAAATAAATATATTAAATCTCTTATAATTAAAGCTATTATAATATATCTTATAATTAAGATAATTATTAATCTTTATAATTAGTAAGATACTTTATCTCCTTAAGCGCTTATTTAGTACTATTACTTTATATAATATACTATATAAAGTAAA
>NW_006913559.1:11856-15250 GCF_000464535.1 Endocarpon pusillum Z07020
GCTATCTAATGATACTATTTATAGATCTATAACCCTAATAATTAGCCTGATACAGCTAATTTAAGGTTTACTCTTATAATTTACTTTTTAGTGTTCTTAACGCCAAGGTTACAGGCAGGTCTTAACGAATTTTGATGTTCTTAACGCTAAGGCTGCAGCACTCTTCCATAATTTTGATGTTCCTAATGCCAAGGCTGCAGAAATAACCTCACCGCTAAACGCAGATATCTCTTAACGCTAAACTCAGCAAGGAAGGAGACACCTACAGGGGTCTAATCAGGCTTACAAGGGATAGGCTAAGAGATTCGTGCTCATAGCTGCTTATTCATGAGCGCTTGTAAGCGTTACTTATTAGTCCCTTCTTATAAACACCTTGCTCAAGGTTGTCTCTACATAAGCGTGTTCTCTTATTAAGCCCCTTAGGCTTAGTTAGTTCTAAAGTCTTCTCACACAGGGTCTGTGCAGCCTCTAAGGCTTGTCAGTACCTAGTATATTTATATGCTATAACAAGATTATTAAAATTACTCTAATCCTAAAACTAGGTATTCCTTACTTAATATAAGATTTTTAAAGTTAAATTTATGCTCTTACTATTATATTAATAAGTATTAAGTATAAAAGTCTTTAACTTAGAATAAGTAAATTTTTAGTTAAAAAAGAAGACAAACTATTATAGGGTAGAACTTATAAAGACCTGGGCTATAGCCTCAGGTTAATACGTGATGTCTTAGTATAGCGTTACGTAATAGTAGGTATGTTACTAGGAATGTCCTTAAGGGCTAGGGGCACAGCTTAAGAGGAAGGATAAAGGCATGGCTCAAGAGGAAAAATAGGGGCATAGAGACGAGTATAAATAACTTGTACTTTCCCCTTATATTATAGAACTCCTAAGTTTTGTCTCCTTATTAATAGATAGCTAATTAAGAGCTTTTGTCTTTATTTGCAATCCTTTATATTAGATAAAACTTCTTTCTTTATTAGATTAACTATCTCTGGATAATAAAAGATATATTAGTCTTATTACTTTAGAAGTTAAAGTATTAGAAGGTGATATTAGTTTTAGACAGCTCCTTAATAGTAGTCTTCTATCAAAAATCATAATCTTAAAGTTCAAAAGAAGTGACAAAGAAATAGATTTTTTAATAGACAATAAATAATATAATAGATAGGCTAGATAACAGACTAAACAGCCAGAAAACTAGTAATAGCAATAGAGTAATAAGCTACTCTAGCGTATTAGCTAATTAGAGAATAATCTTATATAGGAACAATAATAATAAGAGGCTCTGACTTAGCAACTTCAGATGTAATAGTTAAGCAGGGCGGAATAAACTACGTTATAAGCCCTACTAAAAGAGAAGAAGCCTAAGAAGATAATTAAACTCAGGGAATACTCTAGCGAATAAAAGGGCCTAGAGCTCTAGTTATAGATAGCTATTGCTAAGCTAGTTATTAACTTTGCTAGATATATAAATAAAACAAAGTTTTAGTTCTTAGTAAAGAAACTTAAAAGGGACATTACAGAGAAACTAACAGTATAAATTTATTAATATAGTATCTATAGATTTGTTAGCTCTAGCGCCCTCTTATTAAAGGTTTGTAAAGTTTTCAGAGATTAGTATAAGCAGAAAAATATGCTAGTACGTCTGAATTAGCTTTAGCAAGAAAATAATAAGTCTTTTTAATCTTATTTTTAAGAGTTTGAAAAACTACTTTTAAAGTTAGATTAATTCTTAGATTTAGATACTTCTAAAAAAGCCTCTTTAGAGATAATAATTAATAAGGATTTATATAAATAAATCATCTTTATAGAAACCTAATAAATAACTTATAATAAATATAAGAAATTATTATTAAAAGTTAGTAAAAAAATCTAGAGATTAAAGAAACGTCCAAGTAAGGCTCCGTCTTTCCCTGACAAGTGTTGGCCATACGACGACAACGAAAGTATTAATTAGTGAAAAGAAATACGTAAAGTAAGTAGCAAATAATAAGCTTCAAAAAAGAAAAAACTAAGGACTCTATATATAATGCGGAACAAATAGACATTTTATCTCTTAGTACTTGTTTCTTTTAGTATAATGTCCTAAAGGATAGGAAACAAGGCAACAACTAGTACAGAAAGTATTAGTTGCTATTGCCTTATTACTTAAGGAAGAGGAAGGAAAGGAGGTAGTCAAGTTAGAAAATAAGTAGCCCTTGTAAGAAAGCGCAAGTAAGGGCTAAAGAATAGGGCAATAAAAAGAGAATAGCATTTATTTAAAACGAAAATAACTAAACTATTCTTACTAATACTAGTAATAATTAATTAAGTTTTTCCTGCTTAAGTATTAGTAGATTCAGAATATAAAACTTATAGACTAATTAACTAATATTATGCCCTTTATTGCAACTTATAACATATGCCTATTACCCCTTATATAATAAATAGTATAAAAAGGGAATTAGATAAAGACTAGCAACTTACAAAAGTTGCTAAAATAAAAATAAATATAAGAGGACATAAACAGAGTCTCTTCTATTATATAATACCTAGATTAAAAGGCTATAAGATAATTCTTAGTTACCTATAAATGGAATTTAAGAAAGCAGACCTGTAAGCTAGTAAGAACAAACTGCTTTTTAAAGAAACTAGATTAGTTGTAAAGTAGGAAAAGGACTTACTATAAGCGAATTACTAGCTAGTAAGTACAGCAGCTTTTGATCTTCTTGCAAAATTATAAAAACATAAAAAAGTATAAGTCTTTGCTGCTAGTCTAGCGAATATTAATAAAGCGCTTATTAAGAAAAAGAAAATAGACCTACAGACTAAGTTACCAAGTTAAATTAATTAAGACAAGTACCTAGATCTGTTTAGCGTAAAGAAAGCAAATCAACTATCTCCTTATTAGCCTAGTATTAACTACAAAATCAAGCTAGAAAAGGATAAGGATAAACAGACATTAAAAGTACTATAAGGCCTATTATATAACATGTCTAAAGACGAATTATTAGTTCTATAAAAAGATACTAAATAACTTACTAAATAAGGGATTTATTTATATATCTAATTCGCTAACAGTAGTACCTATCCTCTTTGTAAAGAAACTAAGAGGCAGACTACGTTTCTGCTACAACTATTAAGCCCTTAATTGTCTAACTAGAAAGGACTATTACTTATTATTATTAATCTAGGAAACCCTAAACCGAATTAGCAGAGCCTGTTAGTTTATTAAACTTAATATTATAATAGCCTTTTATAAAATTCGGATAGCTAAAGGAGACAAATAAATAATAGTCTTCTAAATACATTTTAAGTTATATAAATAGATAATAACTCCCTTTAGTCTAGCGAATACTTTAAGTATTTTTTAATAATATATTAATTAGGTGTTAAGAGAATACTTAAATAAAT
>NW_006913559.1:16639-44514 GCF_000464535.1 Endocarpon pusillum Z07020
TTCATCTCAGGCGCCTCTAGCGTCCTGCCCTCTTCCTTCCTCTAGCAGCTCCTGCACTTCGTATAGTATGTGTAATACTCGCGTGTTGCTGTCGCTATTATTCTCTTTCTCTGCTAGGTAGTCTGAGATGTTACTAATTACTTTGTCTTACTAAGTATTTATTCTTCTGTTAAATAAAGGTATACTTTATTATTTAACTTCTTTATTAAGATTATATTATAATAACTTATTAATTATAATTAAGATAATTAAGTAAAGAATTTACTTATTATAAAATTAGTACTTAGTAAACAAAATTCTACCTTTATAAGGACTAGCTTATTCTTTCTAGGATATAGATACTATCTAAAACTATTAAAGCGATTTAAACTAAAAGGTATAAGTAAAAAAATAACTCTAATTTAAAAAGCTAATAATATTATAATTAAATTAAAGTAAATAATAAAGTAGACTTAGTTAGTTATAATTAATATATAGTAAGAATAGGAATTATAAATAAATTAATATAGAAAAGCTTAACTAATATATAAAGTTAGTAACAAGGTATAATTATCCTTAAAGAATATCTTAATAAATTAACTCTTTAAGAAGTTAAATAATAGAGTAGCAAAGTATACTATAATAAAGATAGTTGGACTGCAAAGCTATCGCCTTAACATTACTAATATATATAACGTATTTAACATTAATCTGCTCTAACTAGCAACTAATAACGCCCTCTCTTTATAGCGCTTAAAAGACTATCAGCCACTATTAATAATTATTAATAAGAAAAAGGAATTTGAGATAAAGACAATTCTAAGGGAAAGGATACACCGCTGTTAAAAGCAATATAAAGTCAAATAGAAAGGTTACTTAAGACCGTCGTGGGAGCCAGCTTCCGCTCTGGAGGATACCGTCGCCCTAGATGAGTATAAACGACAGAAAAGGGGGGGTGATGTCATGGGGTAGAACCCATAGAGACCTGGGCCACAGCCTCAGGTCAACACGTAATGTCTTGGTGCGGCGTCACGTGATAGTGGGCATGTCACTAGGAATGTCCTTAGGGACTAGGGGCACAGCTCAGGAGGAAGGATAAAGGCACGGCTCAGGAGGAAAGATAGAGGCATAGAGACGGGTACAAATAACCTGTACTTCCCCCTTATATCATGAAACTCTTAAGTTTCGTCTCCTTATCAATAGGTAGCTAATCAAGAGCTTTTGCCTTTATTCGTGATCCCTTACACAAACCTAATTCTTAGTTAAGATATAAATTACTATAGTTATTTATACTTAGTTATACTTACTTATAATACTTATAAATATAATATAAGTAAAAGCAAAGATATAGACTCTAATAAGGCTAGAGGGTACAGACTCTGCTCTCCTAACTAATAGGAACCTCTAATACTAAAGAATCTACTTTTAATTATTATTAATAAGATATAACTAATTATAAATAAAAGTAAAAAAATAATAAAAGGAGAGATTAATATTACAGCACGTGAACATGCCAAGCACTGACAGGCACTACAGAGCTGCCTGGCACTCTGCGAAGGAACTATGACAGACTTGGACAGGACTGGACCCTGAACTACACACATGGTCAGACCTGGACAACGTAATGATCAGAGGTGATCAGGATGAGCACTCATGAGCAATGATCAGAGGTGATCAGGGTGAGCACTCATGAGCAATGATCAGAGGTGATCAGGGTAAGCACTCATGAGCAATGATCAGAGGTGATCAAGGTAAGCACTCATGAGCATTGTTCACTGCACTTCCTGTTCTCCCCAACCAACCCTTTGGACCCAGCTTCTAGTTAAGACTTGTCTTAACTAGTTGAGCCCTAATAATTAATATATTAAACATAGTTACTTATTATTTATTATATAAATATACTCTTATTCAAGTCTCTTTTTAATAATAAATCATAATTAATTCTATAAGCTTGTATAATAATTTTGCAATGGCTCGGAACTAGAACAAGTCAATAGTCCATAGATTGCTAAAACGTAAGCTGAGGAGTCTATCTACAGTGCGGCCAGCGCTCTACTCTATATACTCCTCCATCGAACACAAGGGGTGCTACTAGTTAACCTGCGCGGAGGATCCGACGGAGTATCTGCAGGGCCAGAAGCGGTAGCTTCCCTCTGGAGGAGATTGTACTTCCCTAAAGGGGTCGTATCAATCTCCTGTTCTATGGTACTCGTACGGGGAGCCACGTGCCGTACGGATGCCTCTATCGGCGGCATAGTAGCTTGACGGCAAGAGTTCCGCGTGCCGTTGTGGATACGCCATCGGCGCTGCCATCCGAGTGCTGCTATCCGAGTGCGTGGCTGGTCCCGTGTCTTTCCTGCGCCATAGCAGAGGAGATACTCCATCCATCACAAATTTTACTAGTAGTAGTAAGGTTTTCAGAAATCTATATGGACCCTTGGTGTGTTGAGTTAGTACGGAGTTTCAAAATTCCGATTTTGAATTTTAAAATTTTGATGTGTCCTCAACCTAATATTAGTCCGCTATAGCCATTATCTATTTGAGCTATTTCGATACTTCTATCCTCTAATTAAATGAATAGTAACTGCTTATAATCGAAGGACGTTATGTCAAGCCAATGCCAAGTCAAAAGTAGTACATTTGATAGCCTAATGCATTTAACGACCGAATACGTCAGATAAAATTTGTTACTTATTAGGGTCTATTGTACACCTAGGCTTATCACGTTAGGCGGCAACCTTTGGCTCAGACCACTTGAAGGGCAAGTATACACGAGTAATAGGGCCCAGGAATTAGAACCCAACACCCCGAATCTGGGCTCTCCGAGTTGCGAAAGGCCCAGAATCCGGCCCATCAAGGTAGAATTCAGTCGATGCTCAGGGCTGCTCAGGCTCGGAAGAGCCTTGCACAGCCACAGCTCAAGGCTGCTTATTCATCGCTCAGGTTACAGTCACGTGTGCTCAGGTCTTAAAGCGAAAATGGAATTAGGAGAGGTCAAGATGGGGGTGTGGATGTTGTGGTATCCTGCACCGCATCTTGACCACGCCTTGGCACCCAGATCATCGCAGCTTTTGGGGCTTTGGCAGGCTCGTACGCAGCGATACGGCTGGCTTATCTGCATACTCATCGTGGTATGCTTCTGACAGACTCTGAGATCTCCTGGCATGATTTCTTGTTGTGCTGCTGCTAATTGCAGTGGCGTATTACCCTCAACATTCTGTACGTTTGGCGCTCGTAGCAGCAGGTGCGGGTCAGCTTAGGATGATTAGTTTGTTATACGCGCATGGGGGCAGACGTTCACTTACGGAACAGGAGGAACTACGCAATGCCGCGGCCCCTTCATGCTTACCTCGATCCCTCAGCACCTTCGCCAGGTTGTTCATGCTCGTCGGTGTATCGGGATGCTCGAGCCCCATCACCAGCTTTCTCAGCCCCAGTATCTGTCCATGCATTTCCTCCGTCTCCTCGTACTTGCCTTGCAGTCTCAGCACTTCGGCCAGGTTATTCATGCTCGTCAGTGTCGAGGGATGCCCGAAGCCCAGCGTAACTTCCGTCAATTCAACGCATTATCATCGCAATGAAGTCGCAAGAAACGTGATGAATGTGTCGGCGAGGCCGTATGATCTGAGGGCCGGGAACCTTGGCGAATTATAGCAAAGTCAAGCACGCAGTGAGACTGCTGGAGCAGGTGGTTGAGATCCGTGAGCGGACTGAAGACTTCCACGCGCTTGTATTCATCTGCTCTAGGTCAGGGAATTGAGACTAAGAGCTTAGCTATTCTGTTGAACTTGCTTCGTCCTGTCACATTCCTCAATCAACCATTCTACCAATCAAGATATTCTTCCTAGGCGTTGATGACAATCAGTTCGATATTAGCTTGAACTGATTGCAGTGCCTCGCCCTTCATCAACCCATGGATGTAAGCCTCGCCTCCGAACCTCGTGATATTGCCGGTTTTCTTCAATACGTATGCCATTCTACCACCGAGAAGTATGCAGATGTCATCTCCACTACGAGTGCCTTCCGGCACCAACCCCAGAAACCCCTTTTCAGTCTTGCAGAGGGAGCGACTGCGTACCCGCTTCGTCAATGCCCTGTCGAACGCCAAAGCCTTTTCATACTCAGTCTGCGTGACGCGATGGTCGATTCCTTGTTCCATGGCGGCCAATCCCGCCTGCAGGCGGATAAATGCCTCGAAGTATGAGCCGTAGTCCGATGGCGCCTCAACGTCTGGCTTGAGTCGTTCCATAGCGGCTACGTTCATGATCAAGGTCCGCCATAGGGCTTCCATTTCAGTCCTTGATCCTCCCAGCCTTATGGGTGTTGAAGAGGAGTCTTTGACCATTTTCAGCGTGTCCTCGAACCACAGAGGCTTCCTTCGGAACTGTGCAGCACCAATGACTTCGGACAAGAACTCCACTTTGTCAATCACGGCGCCCGCTGCCCGGAGAGAGCGGCTCGACTCATCGTAATCAATCACAGCCGGACTAGCACCGGAAGCGGCATGTATTAAGTTGTTCTCATTGCTGGTGTCCATTGCATAGCCAGCCTTCGGGCGATTCGACCAGTCGGGAACCCAGGAGGGAAGATCAGACGATATTTGCGCAAAGGAAGCCGCAGCTAGAAGGGTCAAGGACCTCTCCCGTTTCATGATGCGGAATGCTATATCAGTGTAGAGCTTCCAGACGGGGCAGGAATAGTCGGGCACGATCCCGAGTTCATCCCAGTCTTTCGCAACGTTTGCCAAAGCGTAAACCTTATCTCGGGGATCTGTGCTCTTGAGCGTATGACACATGCTAAGTAGTAAGCGCATGCAGCTGAATCTCTGATAGTTGGCGACGCCTGCCTGGGTTCGGAGCATGAACATTTTATCCATAGGGTCCGGACTTGAAGCGGGTAGTCCAATATTGGGCGAGTCTTCGTCGGTAATGGCCAAGAAAGGGATGTATCCTCGGGAGGCGAAAATGCTCATTTCGCCCAGAACGGACCAGTCAAATTGGAGGCCTCCACACTGCATCATGATATTCTTATTCAAAATAGTCTCTTGCACGATCCACATTCGACTCGACCATGGGAGGGAAAGCACGTCCCTCAAGTAGCGCCATTGAGGGTCCGACCTATTCGGGAGACCGGCTTCTTCCAGCCTATCCAGATCTTTAATCCGGGGATCTGGAGTCCTAGGGTATCTTTTATGCACATATTGCTGGAGCTGGACGCCAAAGATGATTCCTAGCCATTGTTCCTCGTTGCCTTCACCAATATACGTGATCACGCGGTGACCTTTGCGGTAAGTGTCTCCCATAAGGAGGACCTGCTGATTTCGTTCGCTAACATCATCCTGATTGATGCAGATGCCATCAGCCCAGTACAGCGGCGATTCCTCTGGCTTCTGCATATCATTCATTGTCCCAGTCTTGATGTTGTATCCAGTGCCAGGAACGGCCATGTCTAACAATGCTGTGTGGAGGGACTTTGTGACTGGAATGTATGTCTGACCGCCCTCACAGTGGGCGGCGAAGGTTTTGTCGGGGGAACCCCAGACATACGACAGCGCATGATATGGAGGCGGGTTCTGGCTGAGTCGGACATGATGAATTTCACAGGACACCGGCTTCCTCTTGCGTTCGGGGCCGCCAGAGAGCTGGAGTAAACGTATTTCGTCCGCAAACTGGAGCGGTTCGTATCTGTAGCGGGACTTCCCTAGCGTAGATATAACTGAAGCCATGATGGAAGTAGAAAACGTGAAGAGAATATATGAAAAGATGTGAAGAGGATTTATATTTGAGAGCTTGCTATCTTGTTATTTAGATTGTGTAGTTGTGCGCGAAGCCGATCGTTCTCGTTCTCAAAACTTGTCTACTATCCCATGAGCCATCGAGAGACTGAGCCTAAGATCAAAGGAGAGTCTTCACCGACCCCATTTTGGTTGACATCTGACGAGGCTGAGGAAGCCAGCCAGCTTAAGCATTCCGCGGGCAGATGGGTGTAGCACGCCTCATTTGGCGCTATTGATCACCCATTCTGATGTTGAAGCAGGACCCTTTGGCGGTTAATCTTGGCAGGTGTACGGAGTTCTCTGTATATCCTGACTATGAAGAACCTGATAAGCTTATGACGTTCTGCCTGCAGTATCTTGACGTCGTACGGAGTATCACAATGTCTTCTTTTGAGCTAAGTATTCCGTACCATACGGAGTAGCATTGTGTTGAACTGCTGAGAGGGCCTATTGGCCAGGTTTTTTATGAATAATCCCTACCAAGATTCGGTGCAGGATACCAAATATCCTTTCTTAGCCTGAAGATAGGCTCATTGCCATCGCTGGTGTTGCAAAGTCACTACAGCCCCTCGTGAATGACGAGTATCTTGCAGGACTTTGGAAGAAATACCTCCATTATAATCTGGTTTGGTCCTTGTTTAACACACGCGGTGAACTACAACTGTCAGGGAGATATAGATGTACGGTATCCGTTCTCAGCACTGTAATTCGCTAACGAATCCACAGGTCCTTCGTGGTCGCTAATTGAGATGTAAATAAAACAAGTAATCGCCAGATACAGTCCGTTATTCCCAGAAGTCTAACTCTCTTAGCTGCTGTTTGAGAGGAATAAGCATAGAACTGGTGGAGCAGGACGGGATAGTCGACACATTGCGAACACTGTTCCACCCAGTCTTTAGGTCCTCGACCAACGACGATCTTCCTGTGACATCCCGTGACATCCCAAAAGACGAATTACGTCGCGTTGACTACCATGTTAGCGAGAAAATAGGCTCTGTTAGCATGACGGGGTGGGCCTCCCACGTAGAGTATGTATCTGTGAAACTACCTATGGTTACGCAGTAGTTACTTTCATCAGCAACTTTCATCAGCAAATTCGTAACGAAGACAAGATTACGTTAAGGAAAACATAAAAGAGTGGTAGTGATCTTCGCTCAAAATCCGCTCCGTATACTCGCATCAGTTTTGATGGTTCCCCCCCTCCCCTAAACATTCACCTACCATCCATCCAACTGCAACCCTCTCCTCTGTCCTACTATGCACCTGAACCCGCCAACACTCAAGGCAGCGCCGCCCCAGGAAACTGCGCCGCAAAATCATCGTTATAGTTTGCGATCTTGGCACAATTCGGGTCAATAAACGGCTGCAATTGGTTCTGCAACAGGTTCAATGCCGTGGCTAGGACAGTGCCGAGGAGCTTGCTCCTCAAAATATCCGGCACGACCGCGAGCGAGATCTGGTAGAAGTAGCAGACAAATTTCCGAGGGTTGAGCAGGTCCTGCGTGTTATAGGCGCCACCGGTGATGTCGGCTAGATTGACCCCGGCGAAGGAGTTGACGGTTCCGGTGTTGCCGCCAACGGCGACAACGCCGGGGGCGGTTTGCGCAAGGACGACTAGGTCTTGGGCGAAGGAGAGGGTAGTGTACTCGTTTTGTGGGCCGAGGGGTCGGCGGTACCAGTTGTATGGGATGCGCTCGTATCCGGGCCTGTAGGAGAGAGAGCCGTCTGGATTCTCTGTTATTGCGAAGAAATCTTTGAGGGTCTCTTTATCCAGGATGCCGTTGGGGTATTCGGCTGAATGATTGGACATCAGAGCGGCTGGGATTTATCAGTGCAAACATATTGAGAATGATGATGGTTGCCATACGAATGAAAGTGTGAGCTGCATTGGACACTGCAGGTCCTGCAAATGGGGGCCAGAAGAAGTATGGGTTGGTACTAATAGAGTTTTCTAAAGTGTACTTGCGATGCTTGGCCCTGTCATTCGTCAGAGCGGAGGTCAAGTAGTCCTGAGATGACAGGTAGGCGCTTACAGGACTCTGAGATCATAGTTTGGTACAGGGTCATCCTTTGCGAGGTCGTAAAGAGCTTTGAACAATGGAACGCGCAGAGTGCTCACATCTCCGCTATTTAAGTAATAGTCTGTACCAGTCAGTGATTTGCTTTATCTTAAGGCAATAGTCCGAAAAGACCTCCTCTGGTAGGACTAGCGTCTCCTTCGTATTTATTGTGACTGCCACTGAGCCCATCACCATTACCGATGATAGGCAAGCCCAGTAACGGAGGCGGAGCCTTGCCAATGCTCCAAGTCTGTGCTATTGGATCACCGTCAACGAGAGTTGCATAGAGGCTCAGTGGAAGGGCGAAGCTGAATGCAAGACCATACACCTGCTGCACCGCAGTTGCGCCTTGTACAAGCCCGACCACACCACTTCGTGGAAGGTATCCGTGATTGGCGAGTGCATTGAGTCCAGGGCAAGGACCTCGGCTGTATCTGGTCAGCCTTGCTTGCTCATCGTTGCAAATATTATGATCGTACATGTCATTTGGCCCCGGTGGTGTCCAGGCATGCACACCTGAAACGTCGATTTCCTGATTTTCGTTGAAGGCGGTAAACTGTCTCTTGTTGAGACCCGGTTCATCTTCGTGGTTAACGGGTACATCGCGGAGATCCCGCTTTTCAAGAATCTGTCGGAGCTTGCTCGGATTCACAGATGCCAGGTCGATGTCTCCTTTGCCAGTACCAGCCTCGCGCTTGAAAGGGCACAAGGCTCTTGTGAACGACGGAGCGGTGGTCAGGAGAGTGGCAATCGCAGCAACGGCAAGAGATTTCATGATGATAGATGACTTCAAGCTCACTCAATGGGAGATTCTGCATGACCAGTGGGGGTTCATATATTCCCCCTCCTAGTACAGCGCTGGCCGGCTCCCACCTAATACGCTTTCTTACCTTCTTCTAAACATTCCCGACCCACCTCCCGCGCCATCCCATTTTCCTGGATACTTCTTCAAGCCCAAATGCCGCCATCGTGAGGCATTATTTCAGATATTTGACAACGCCGACATCCCGAAAATGGAATGCTATAGCACCATAAAAGTCTGTTGAAGGACCAGAAAACTGGAGAACTTACGTCCTTCTGCTGAAGATCACCGCGCCCGCATACTCGAGATGCGCTTAGTGTACTGTAAAGTTTTCACTTGTTCAATATATTTTTGAGCAACTGCCTCATTCACCTTCGGCGTATGCTCTATTCAAACGCAGTCTTTGGCTGTCAGACCAATCATCCGCAAGCCTTCTTCCCAACCCTTCTCTTAGCCCCTTATTCAGGGAGAAAATACATCATGTGGTCGACTATCGATTGAAGCAATTGTCCTAGATCATGTTGAGCTTGCGCTAGTATGATGTGTCTCCATAGTAGCACCGGACCCAGATTGGTCTTGCGCTAGATTCGATCAAGATCTTAGGATGTCGACAGTGGCATAGTAACCAGATAACTCTTGCCCTGAATTGGAACAAGCTCCTAGACATCTCTCAACCGGAGCGTCCAAGAGACTTGCTGCAGCCCAAAGTCTCTAATACCTGGACCAATTCGGAGTGGGTTCCGATCAGAAGTTATGAGCCCTTTCCGATCGTTTGATCCACATTTCGAATGTGTGGGCCGTAATCACGTCATCTTTGCTGAATATAGTTCTATCGGCCATCCTTAGATTTGAAGTTTCCAGTCCGCACGGTGTTTTACATTCCTGATGGATTTCAGGGCCAATCATCTGGAGGACATTGGTGAGCACAGAATCACTCACTCATTATGGTCATTTCCAAGATTCTAGTCCTCTGATTAGAGCCAGGCGCATCAGCAGCTTGTCAAAATAAGCATCAATCAATCAAGTAATCGAAGAAGCGAAATCAAATCAACAGTGACAGAAATCAGAATCAGTCTACCAGAAGAGGAACCGTATATCTACCACTCCACCAAAAAGACAACGCTTTTAGGTTTCGAACCTAACTGGTAGATATACTTTTCATAGCAGACTCCAGAGACATGATAACCAGATAGTAGTCAATACAGGAGCGGTTTTTATGTTACCTCTTTGGGATCTGCTGTCGGTGCTGAACAGCAAATCTATGACGAAGCAAATCTTTAGTCAGAGCCAAATAATTTAGTGGCCTGTACAGAGTACATAACGCGTAAAGACTAATTCTTGAGTTAGTCACATACTTCAATTATGATGAATTAACGCACATTCCGTTAAGCCTTCCAACGATTGGTATTGAGTCGCTCTGAGGAAATCATTAATGCAGATCGTTGTGCGACAAGCTGTTATGCGACAAACCTCTATTATATGCCGTTGGAGACCAGATTGCCCTTGTGACCATAGGCTAGTTTTGTCATGAGCAGGAACTGATCATTTCCATTCTTATACATGAGCTACTGAAACTGGTCTCCTTGCCTTAACATTCCTAGAAGTGATCTAAGAGGATAGCCTTGTAACCAACATTCTATCAAGGCCAGATTTAGAGGTTTTTCCTACAACAAAACGTATCAGTGGCTGTGCCTTGGAGCCGACGATCTAAGAATATCCTTTTCTGTACCCTTCTGTTTCCCTTGATAGATTTGATCGATCGCTCGAAATCAGAGCCGTCAACGGGGTGTTCCTAGATTGGAATTCCTCATTCTAGATGTACGAAACGGGTCGCCTGTCTGCCTGTTCATATGCAGACGCGCCATGTTGGAAACAGTGACCCTTTCGCTCCCATATAGGAAGTTATCCAGACCCAACACGTCGGTGTTGTATCTTTGCAGTTCTTCCGCAGATTCACATACTCCAGCTACCCAAACGAAGGATGATACGAGATCAAGCCACCAGATTGCATCAGTAGCCGAAATTAGCGGTGGAGGGTTGCAAAATATAAAGTGCTTGGGCTCTTGTCCAAACTGCCAATAGTAGTCCTCAGTATATGCCCTCCCATTTTCGTCCTTCCTGCTGCCCATCAATGCCGACAGTGCATATAAAGGCCAACCAGACGAGTCAGACAGTTCCAAAAACGGATCTTGCTCATCGAAAAGCGCTTCAATAAGGGTAATAGATTGAGGCTGATTAATGCCGGCACCTTTTAAACAAGGGTTATCACGCCAATTCGCCTTCAAGAGGTCACCAGGATCAGGGTTTTCAGACTCGCCGTGCTGCAAATATCTCAGAGCTGGTTCGAAATGAACAATGGCTTGAGCGACTCGTTTCCATACTTCTAACCTGTAAAGTAGGCCCTGTACAGTGATAAAGTTATTGCGGTTGGGCGTTCTTTGGATCTCGTAGCACCGATGTAGGTACGCCCAAGTCCCACGAACATTATCTTGCCAACTTGAATCAGTATTCCACATATCGAACCATGGCGATTCCAGGCTGATTTTCTCTAAAGCATTGATAAGTTAGCTGCTAAGGAAAACAGTGAAAAACGACCGATTCAGTATGGAAATTAATAACTTACCGTATGACGACCTAGAATGAAAAGGCGCAGAAAGTTCGCCCTCTACTGTCCACTTGTTTCCGTCCCCGGACTCTCCCTGCATTTCCATATCATGCGATCCAGGTCTCTCAGCGTTATAGTTGTTTATAAGGGTTTCTAGAAAGGTTCTCATAGTCGGCCTTAGCTGCCCTGAACCTTTTGGTGCAATCATAAAATCTGTTCGGAGCCTGGCGCGTAAACATGCCCTACTGCGTCTCTGATCCGCCTGAGAGGGCGGCGCCCACATTGGCCAACTCGGCTTTAAAACTTGGTTGCCAGTTAGCTCTGCGGTGTAATTCCAAGCAAGTCGGGGTCTTGCATGTCGGGCCATTTGGCTACCTCCACCTGGTGGCTGGGCACCTTCACCTACAAGCCAGTTTCGCGCCCTGTTTGCACCTGTAGGCTCCGTTTGATTTGCCATCGTTCGTGTGAGTGCAGATGGGTCAACGTGCTGCCTGTTACGAACACCTAGAGGATCTTGTGACCCCCCCCGAGCCGCATTCTGTATGTTTGGCTTTGTAGAGGAATCTTTTCGTGGAAGTCGCCCATCTTTTCTTATTTTGACGTTCAAGTGGGCATTCTGCCGACGACGACAAGAACTGCTTTGAGGAGTCTGGGAGTCATCTTTGTTGCTTGCAAGCGCAGTATGGACGTTCTGTTGTACAACCGAGCTTGTCTGAGCAGGCTGGTAAACTTCTCCGGTAAGTGATATTCCCGAGATTGGTCTCTGAGCGATGCTAATACCTCGAGAAATTGGTTGTAATTGTCTGATTGATAGAGTTCCCTGTTGTTAAGGGCGCCTTCGCTGTTCTGGAGGTCCAGGATCACTGTCGTTAGATTCTTCATCCCTCTTTCGATTCCTGTGCTGCCCCATGACTTTGGTAGGGCAAAGATCAATCTAGGGAAAATATTGTAATATTAAAACTAGAGGCGGAGATATTATCTTGATTGATGGGGCAGTACTGAGGAGGTAGCTGTTCAGATAGAAGAGAAAACGATCAAAAACAGTAAAGGTCGAATTCTCATTAACGGGATGATCAATGTGGAGACAAGCTCTGTTGCATATGCTTCCACTAGGGTGTTTCAGAGGGCAGCACGAACACCAGCAGAATGGTCTCACGACTGAATCATGCATATGAAACTTGAAAATGGGTTAGCTAGAGATGTCTCAAGTTAGGCCATAGCGACCATTACGGCTTGACCCGGGACAGCCATACTCAACAGCCATTTTCGAGCGCCTCATTATCCGGCCCTTGGCAGTCCGGTATGAATCCACGTGATCACACAGTAGTAATTTGTATGAGCAAGTCCTCAGTATTATTCCACATTGCCCATTCCACTGCCATTCGTGACTTGAAGCCTCTCTGTTGCCCCGATTAGTATTCTGAGATAGATTTCTTGATGTTGAGTTGCTCTGGCCATGTATACCTCATGGATAGCCTCCGTAGGCTGCCCTGCCCATAGTCGGCCTGCGCTTGGAGCGCTTCATCAACAGTCACCCCTCATTGTGGCTTTATCACCGCCTACAGGTGAGGTATTCAGCTCGTTTGAGCATTGTCTTCAACGCCTCCAGGTTTTCGCAGTATCTCAGGGTTTCGCCGTCGTTATTCGTGGCACAGGCTAAGCGTTGACGCCGTCTAAACGCTTTCTGTGTATTCATCATGACGATGAGACTCGGAATCAGCGTAGACTTTCGGAGAGCGTTCTTAAGAACTCTGAGGGCAAGATAATCAGTAACAGAAAACGAGGCGCCACAGCAACAAGCAGAAGGGCTGTACATGATATACTTATTGCTCATTCAAGGATATAGACAAGCGTGAATCTGACGTCAAAGGATATAGTCTCTCTGCGTCTGAAATCGATCATTCTCATCGTCTTGTTAATAAACCTCTAATGTACGAAAGTGTCAGAAGGAATGGCTCTGTTCTCTCTCAAAAAGGCGCAGGGCGCAGAAACAAGATATATGACAGAAAAGCGCCCCTATTTGGCGCACAGACCAACAACATCAATCAGTGGCCCTGTACGTTCAACAGAAAGTAACCAGCTGCTCATTCTCGAGTATCAACAGCTGGTTACGTCAGCTGTAAATCAACGAACGAAGGTCATCTCTTACTCTTTGAGTCGAAACATCCTCGATTGTGATGATTATGGTGTCTGTTGAGCTCAAAGAAGTACTACAACCTCGTCCGAACGCAGTCGGCTGATAAGAGAGATTCAGAGTCGATTCAAGGCCTTCTCAAGACTCTCGATGATGCCAAATTCGTCCATCATGAGAGACTCAACTTCGAATATGATAATGAGGGCAAAGTGACGAGCAAACAGCTCATTCAGATCTGGTTTTCTCACTCTCAACAGCTTAAGATAGCTCAGCGCTTTGTTGCAGATCAGGTCCTTGTTATTGACGGTACTTTTAATACAAATGAGCTTCGTCTATCTCTTCTCGCTGCTGTGAGTATCACGAATTCTGGGTCTACATTTCCTGTAGCCTTCAGCTACTGCTCTTCAGAAAGTACGGAGTCGTTGGTCTTCTTCTTTGAATGCCTCAAACGCGAATGCTTCGCCGACGATATACCTCCTTGTCGTGTTGTTATCGGAGATCAAGCTGCTGGCCTCATCACAGCTGTGTCTATAGTCTTCCCAAACGCGATTCTACAGAGCTGCGACTGGCATGCTGTTCAAGCGATGCTAAAGCGATCTCGAACGTCAGGCTATAAAAAGAACCAAATCGATATTCTACAAGATCTGTGCTGGATCTACGTCAAGAGCTCTACGAGTCAAGAGCTTCAGAATAATCGTCAACAGCTTCTTGATGAGGTGCGACCTTCAGAGAAGAAGTACATTATAGAGACGTGGATACCAAATATCCTTTCTTACCCAGCTTCCCTGAATGGGCTGGCACATCTTTTCCTCCTCTTAGTGATTGGAACAAGCAGTCAGGGCATTTCCAACTGGGATATCTACCTACCCGATCTTCAGTCCACTACAGCGACACCCCTTGCTCTTCACCAGCGAAAGAAAAAAAAAATTAGTTAAGAATTCCACCGCGCTGTTATTATCCATTTTCCTGACCCGTGAAAAAGCGATCTGTCATGAATCCAAGCAGTAAGTAATGGATATACTCGGCAATTACAAAATAAAGCTTTGAACACTCCTTAAAAATGGTCTGCCTCTCCAATCTCATCCTTCAGCTCATTGTCCTCAGCATGTCCAAACGTATAGCATAGCGGTCCCCCAAATTGAACTAAGCTGACCCCCTCCCGGGTTCTCAACCATATTGCCTCTACTCGATATCCCATCACATTTCGTATTTTACCCTGCAGCGAGCGGTTTTTCTGGCGATGGAAAAATAGTCAGCCTCAATCCCCAGTTTCCACCCCTTCATCCAATCTCTCTCCTACCCTGACCTACCCACCTATCTGCTCTGTAGCAAGCTATTGCTATATCTATCATATCATATCATATCACTTTAGACGAGGAGTGCAGAGGCCAGTTCGCACCTCTCAGACTGTCTGTGTTTGTCTGTCTGTCTGTCTGTCTGTCTGTCTGTCTGTCTGTCTGTCTGTCTGTCTGTCTGTCTGTCTGTCTGTCTGTCTGTCTGTCTGTCTGTCTGTCTGTCTGTCTGTCTGTCTGTCTGTCTGTCTGTCTGTCTGTCTGTCTGTCTGTCTGTCTGTCTGTCTGTCTGTCTGTCTGTCTGTCTGTCTGTCTGTCTGTCTGTCTGTCTGTCTGTCTGTCTGTCTGTCTGTCTGTCTGTCTGTCTGTCTGTCTGTCTGTCTGTCTGTCTGTCTGTCTGTCTGTCTGTCTGTCTGTCTGTCTGTCTGTCTGTCTGTCTGTCTGTCTGTCTGTCTGTCTGTCTGTCTGTCTGTCTGTCTGTCTGTCTGTCTGTCTGTCTGTCTGTCTGTCTGTCTGTCTGTCTGTCTGTCTGTCTGTCTGTCTGTCTGTCTGTCTGTCTGTCTGTCTGTCTGTCTGTCTGGTAACTAGATTTTCTACGCTGCGTCCAAGGGAGGAAATGGCAGGAGTGAATGGGTGAGGGAGGTTTAAGAGATGTGATGGAGTTGCACGCCTTCCAAAGTCATCTTGCCACGGTGGCAAGAAGTCCATGCTTGGATATGACAGGCTTATCACACCAAAGTTGTAGAGCAGGAAACAACCAGTCCCATAAGTGTTCTTGGCCAATCCAGGCTGTAAACCCCTTTTGGCCCACCAGGGCGGCCGCCTGGTCTCTCCCCAAGACAGCCTGTTATTGGCATGCCCCTTGAGTGGGCCGGTGGCCCATAGAACCGTAGTCTTGGGGCGTGGGAGGATTTGATGATCCTAGGAAGATTCAGTTCGAAGGGTCCAAGTCGAAAGAAGTTGATAAGGGAGTCGTCATCTTCTAAGGTGTGAATATCCATGAACATGGTTCGAGAGGGCGTTGGTAGGGTCTGTTACGAAGACGCTCACTCTTCCATGGGCTACCATTGAGTCGGCAGACAAGCCACGAGTCGATTGTGCCGCAACATAGAATCCCATTCTCATCAGCATGGGAGGCCTTCGGTTCGTTTTCTAGGAGCGAGAGGAGCTTATCGACGGAGGGATATAAAAGAGTAACTTGACCAAAAAGAAAATGAAGAAATGATGATTCTCTGTCTAGTTTGAAGGTCCTACCCTATGCAGATCAGTAATTGGGGTCAGTTTGGCAGCACTGAATCATTCATCTGCAATCTCGCAATAGAAGTTTTCAGGATAAAACGTCTAACGAGGATACTTGTCTTAGTGGGTCAGACTAGTCTATGGCTGCCGGCGCTAGCTCAAGGAGCCAATCAGGAAATTCAGTACAGAAACTATCTTCTAGTCAGACATACGTGGTACAAGTTGAAGTTGAAGTAGAAGTAGAAGTACAGCACAGGAAGGGCCTCTTTTGATTGAGTGGGGATTCCTTAGAATTCTTCTAGTTTCCAGGCTGATTCTTACAGATAGAAGAGCCAATTTGCTCGTTCTCTTCCGTTCTCTTCCAAGTTGGTCCCACCAAGACGAGAGTGAAATCACCCTCCGAAGCCACTGTTGTGCTCAGCAGAGCATGAATACTCGGGCTGTTCTACGCAAGGAGACTCTTCTCCGTCTCTAGCATGGTACCGAACCTACTATGTAGGAGACACGACAGTTGATCCGGAGAGAATCCCAGGGTCGATACGCTACAGCCAATCCTCCTTCCCTGTTTGCATACCCCTCCCTCAACATGGCTCCCTTGGGCCATCCTGCATCAGAATCCAAGCAACTAGATCTCAACCAGGCCATCCATTTGCTGTGACCTGCACGAGGGTTACACGAACAGCCTGGATTGGGATCTGTAGTACCACGTACGTCGCATCTCTTCCCTTTTCCACCATTTATCCGGTCGAGGAAACACATCACATGGTGTGTTACACTACCATCCAATGCTGTGGAACGATGTCGCCGGCCACGAGCATAACGACCAAGGGCCCTTGTCTGCTTCTCCTCACGGCTTTACGAGCAAAGGACCTATATTACCGAGGTCTCCCACTTGGTCGATAGGTGAGCAGCAGGAGGTCAGGAGAAGGAACAGTTTCTCAATTTTCCATTATTCTACGTTCTCCTCTTAACCCTGCCTTCAATCATGTCCGAATCCGACAAGGAAACCTCAACCTATCATAATGGGAATACTCACCTAGAATCGTTCGCACCACCCGTCGACGGCAATCGAAGACGAACATCCGTAATAGGACAACCAGCTTACACCGAGAAAGGACCCTTGATCAACCACGAAATTCCTCAAGCCGACGTCGTCCAGGAAGAACCAGACCTAGCTTGGAGTCGCATTAGACGCTACTTCCGCGAACCCCTCGCCGAGTTCTTCGGCGTCTTCATCCTCATCCTCTTCGGCGACGGCGTCGTCGCTCAAGTCGTGCTGAGCGGAGGCAGGAATGGTGACTATCAATCCATATCGTGGGGATGGGGGTAAGCACAACCCATGCGTACACACTCACGCAAAAACATGACCATATTCAAAACCACCATCCTAACATCCAACCCCTTCAAGACTAGGAGTCATGCTCGGTGTCTACACCTCCGGCATCTCCGGCGCGCACCTCAACCCGGCCGTCACCCTGACTAACTGCATCTTCCGACGCTTCCCCTTCCGCAAATTCCCCGGCTACCTCGTCGCCCAGGTGCTGGGCGCCATGTGCGCCTCCGGCGTCGTCTACGCCAACTACAAATCCCCGCTCGACACGCACCGTGCCCGGCTCCGGCTCCAACACCAGCACTGCCGGCATCTTCTGCACCTACCCGGCGCCCTTCATGACCAAGACGGGCATGTTCTTCAGCGAGTTCATCGCGTCCGCCATCCTGATGTTCTGCATCTACGCGCTCAAGGACGACGGCAACCTCGGCGCCGGCCACCTGACGCCCCTGGCCCCCTTCTTCGTCATCTTCGGCATCGGCGCCTGCTTCGGCTGGGAGACCGGCTACGCTATCAACCTCGCACGCGATTTCGGTCCGAGACTCATGTCGTATTTCCTGGGCTATGGCCACGAGGTATGGAGTGCGGGGGGGTATTATTTCTGGGTTCCGATGGTGGCGCCGTTTTTTGGTTGTGCGTTCGGCGGCTGGTTGTACGATATGTTCCTCTTCACCGGCGTCAGTCCGATTAACACGCCGTATGTCGGGTTGCAGCGGTTGGTGAGGCCGCGGAGGAGTGTGTGGTCCAATACGTATCAAGATCGCCATAGCGGCGTGGTGTGAGGTAATTGGTGGTGCCAGCGGGGCGAGTAGGAAATAAGTTATGTGTCTCCAGGTGGCCCCGGCCAGAGGGAGAGTGGTAGAGATGTATATTACACTATACTATATGATATCCCAGAGCGTGAACAAAGGCAACCAACCAACTCTACCTGACTCTACTAAAAAACAACTCCATCCCCATTTCCCATCCTCCTCACACCGCGGGAGCGACCGAGAAGAGCTTATTGAACATATTCCCCGCATCATAGCGAGCCTTCAACTCCTGCAGCCGGGCGTAATTACCACCGAAGACATCGCGAGATTTCTCGTCATATTCTGCCCGTGGCCGCCACCGCCACCGCTGAGGTTAGCGTCTGATTCCAGCACGAGGATAGGATGAGACGATTGGTGGAGAAAGGATAGAGAGCATGATATAAGATAGGAGGGGTTTGGAAGAGATGGGTGGGGAAGATGTTTGGAAGATTGAGTGAGTGAGTGGAAAAGAGGGTCGAGAGGAAGGGAGAGAAAGGAAAAAAGAAAACTCACGATCATAATTCCCATAGACACCCAGCCCTTCCCCCTTTCCATCACTACCTTTACTCCTTGACAGTTCAGCCTTGAACATGTCCGCCACCTCCCTCGCCCAAGCCCGCGACCTCGCGTCATGCTCTGGACTGGTCCACATGGGACCCACCATGGCATTCATCCTCCTCCCGCGGTTCGCGAAACTCATCTCGTGATTCGCCACCTCACAGATCTTGCCCGGTTCGAAGATCTCGTACAGCAACAGACTCTCCTGGCTGTGCGGGACTTCGGACGTGAACTGCGCGTAGGCGTCCATGGTGGATTTGACAAAGTCGAATCGCAGCGGCAGCGTGAAGGAGGCGCCTTTCATGCTGACGCGTCTTCCCTGCGGGACATGGAGCATGCGATTGACGCTGTTGTAGGGCACGCTGGTTGCGGTGTTCATGATCGGGCCGAGATCGAGCAGCCGCTGAAACCGCGCTCGGCCTTCCTCTTCGGTGCCGTCGTAGAACACCGCGATGATGATCAGAACCTGCCCACCGGCGGGAGGGGGACGGCTGAAACCGAGGACGCATGCACCTCGTCCTCTCATCTCGAGGATGATTTCGTTCAGGACGTCAAGGATATCGGCCAGTTTTTCGGTGGGGAATAACATGACTCCGGCCCAGACGTTATCCTGTTTCCAGGCTTGGAGGATGAATTCGGTGACGACACCAAAGTTCTGGCCCCCGCCTCGGAGCGCCCAGAATAGATCCGCGTTCTCGTCTTTGCTGGCCCTGACCACCTCCCCGCTTGCGAGGACGATTTCGCAAGAGATGAGGTTGTCGATGACCAGTCCGTGCGTGCCGCTGAGCCAACCATAGCCACCGCCCAGAGTCAGGCCGCCAACTCCAGTGTCGGCCACCGTCCCTCCAACGGTTGCAAGACCATGTTCCCATGCGGCATCATCGACGTCGGACCACTGAGCGCCGCCTTGTACGGCAAGGGTTTTTGCGGTGGAGTCGACCGTGACGGAGCGCATCGAGGAGAGGTCGATAACTAATCCGCCAGACGTGGAAGAGGCACCAGCAGTAGAGTGACCACCGCCTCGGACGGCAAGGTCGATGGTATGTTCAGAGGCATATCGAAGCGCTTTGGCGATTGCTGAGGGAGTCTTGAGGAGAAGGACAGCACCCTGGATTTGGAAGAGTTCAGTGAGCAGGATGTCAAGCTTCAGCGAACAACTGGATAGTGAAAGATGATCATGATAATCCTGGAAAGACAATGGTAGAAGGAGGTCCAATTCGGTGCTCATCAAACGACGCCAGCTATCATTTCAGCGCTCGACATCTGCACACTTTTCAACTTCCTCGAACTCTGCGCAGTCTAGCGAGCTTGGAACCATCGCATGAAGTCGTTGTTCTTACTGGCGTCCTCGTGAGGCCTACATGTCTCAAGAGAGGATTTCGCAAGAATGGTATAAAGACAAATTTGAATGCACAAAACCTCATTCCAGATCATGCTAATGAACCAGAATTCATAGCACCTTATCAAAGCTTGGAAAGAATCTTGACATATCCAGCATAGTAGGGATAGCACTCACAGCTCTTTTCTCAGCAGCTCGACTCCACCTCCTCAAACTGTCCTCGTATCCGTCATCTCCCGGCACAAGCAGGATGGACCCTTCGTCAAGTTCCTTCAATGCTTTGCGTAGATCAGACACATGTTGTTCCGTCACCGGCTTACGATCGGTTGTAGCAGGAAGACTGCTGCAAGACCATGCATTCTGGTTGTCAGGCAAGGAGACAATGGTATCCGTGTTCCCAACAGAACCCATTGTCGGTATGTTTTTGACAGACAGTAGGGAGAAGACGCCGACGGAATGGCTCACAGATACGAAAAGGGGAGTCCTAAAGCGGATATAAATTTTAACAACGCAAATGCAGAAAGAAGATAGAGAAGTAGGAACGTTATGGGATTCTGGAATCCAGATACAAGAAAAGTATCCGAGAACGTAGAAGGGTCAGTTGGGTATTTCTAGGCCGAAAAATTCTGCTCGGCGGCGTCGACTGATCGAGACGCTCCAGCCCCCCGTTCACAAGCCCTATCATAGGACAATCAGGCGAGTCCTACGTAGTAAGCTTGGGACAAGCTTGCCATCGTGTTGTAGCGCTCGTTCGCAGAGCACGGCTAAGGGAGACTCTATCTGACACTATATCTGATAGCGGTACAGTAGTAGACATTATGGAACATGCTCACTCTGGCTGGCCCGATTCCAAATCATCCCGTTGTGCGGCTGGATATTAGGCCTAACGTTAAGTCATCTTTCGTAATATTTATAATCAGTCCAACGCAGGAAATGATGGCCTGATCCGTCAAGCACAAGCCACTCGAACTGAATTCAGGCTTGCGGCAAACACTAGGGGCCGGTATTGCACTTCTCGAAGCAGCCCGTGCGACGGTGGTACAAGATCTCCTTCTGATCTTGGTTTAGATCACAGACAATGGAAGGAGATCTGGTACAACATGATCGGACGGGAGTTCAGCCCAACAAGGTCTGACTTAACGTAGTGCTTAGATTGCTTTCATATCAAATTGGAAAGCATAAGCAGCCACCCGTGTTCGTTCTCGTCCGATTGTCATTGAAGGGCATCGTAAAGCTCAGGGAGTACTGATTTAATAAGAAATCGAAATAAATAGTGCAAAGACTGTGCTGTATGTCTCGCTGTCTGCTTCTATGCTCTCTATCTAATGATAAGTACCACGGCCAGTAATGCCGTTGCCATGTGCGCATGTGTATGTGTGGTTACAAGTCCTTCCGAAAAACAATATCCAAAAAACACCTGAGACGAATAATTAAAATCTTTGGTACTCAATGCCCCCGTCAATGCCTCTTGTCTCTTCCCCTCCTCGTTAAATGTCGTCCCCCTCACCCAGATAGCCGGCCTCCAGCAAGCTTGAGCTGGCCACGTAGCTGAATCCGCCGAAAGGATCAGTCGAGCTGAGGCCTCCTGTGAACCGTTCCCTGATGGGGCTGACACCTAAGTTTGTGAACTCAGTGCTAAAGTTCTCGGCCAATTCGGGATCGGTGATGAGCGGTCTAATTGGTGGTTCGAGCTCTCGTCTCTCCAACTTTACCCAATCGATCTTCCGGAAGAAGCGATGTTTCTTCATGATTGCAACATCTGGCTTTCCCTTCGCACCCAATCTCTTGTTTGGTTCCTTGCGTAACAACCTCGTGAGTAGGTCCTTGGCGTCTGGTGAGAGAAAATATGGCAGACTCAGTTTCTGCTTGACGATGTTCTGCTGGATCTTGGTATAGTTGTTACCACCAAACGGAGGAGACCCGGTCAGAAGATCAAAGCCCAGAGCACCGAGAGACCACCAATCGCATTGCTTTCCATAGCCTGGACCAATTGAGGAGAGTTCAGAACCACGAATCACTTCTGGCGCCATGTATTCAATCGTGCCAATGCCCGTGCTGTTGCAACGGCTACTGCCAGGAGTAGATGGATCCTCAACCGCTACTTTGCTCAATCCGAAGTCAGTGAGCAAGAGGTGGCCCTCGGAGTCAAGGAGGCAGTTTTCTGGCTTAAGATCACGATAGATGACTCCAACATTGTGGTGAAGATGATCAAGAGCGAGGACCATCTCTGCCATGTAGAAAGCAGCCACGTCTTCACCAAAGAATTTCTCCATCTCGAGATGATGGAAAAGCTCACCACCTTGAGCGTATTCAAGGATCAAGTACAGCTTCTCGCAATCCTGGAAAGCATAGTAGAGATTGACAATGAAAGGATGTCGATTGACAGATTCGAGAATAGAACGTTCGGTCTTGGTCTGCTCAACAAGCTTCTTGTGCACGGTAAGTGATGCTTTGCGAAATTGTTTCTGGGCGAATAGACGATTTGATGAGTGCTGCTTCACCAGATGAACGGTACCAAAAGTCCCTTTCCCCAGACATTTCAGTGTCGTAAAATCTGCTGCCGTCATCTTGCGGGTCATCATTGAAGAAGCACGCTGATCAGGACAAATAGTTGACAGAGAACTCGGCTTCGGATTCGTACTCTCACTCAGAAAAGGGTTGACAAAGTCTTGGTCAAGTGGCACTTCATAACTGATCATATCCGAAGTCGAATCATCTTCCGTGCCAGTTTCAGATGTCGTGCTGATTTCGCTGCTCGGAGTTTCAGAGCCAAGTTTGCTTCGTGCTAAAGAGGCTGACCGGCTTCCAGGTCGACTACCGAGATTGAGAGCATCAAGCTGTAGCTTAAGACTGCTGACTGCTGGAGAAGCAGGACGAATCCCAGGACTGGCCCCTGCAAGGGGTGGAGGTCGCGGGACAGGAGATTTGACTTTTGGACTACCTCTTGCGTGAGCAGATTCTTCAGCGCCTGAATCGCCAGGTGTGAATCCTCGGATAGTACTCAATGCTGGCGACGCTTTTTCCATGTTTTGCTTTCTCCTCTTCTTTTTGGCAGCTTTCGCAGAAAGAGCTGCTCCCGCTCTGACTACCTCGACACGCCCTCGGCCTGCTTCAGGTTCTTCCATTATGATCTTACTCTGATCTCGCGCATTCTTGTCAGTTGGTGGACTTCGAGCCCTTATTGGGGTGATCTGAGGCTCGTCCCCCAACACGTCTGACACACCCAGGCCAGTCACGACAGATTCGATGTTATCCGGCTCAGCGGCGCGTGCCATTTTAGTTTGGTCCTCCATCAGATTCGACGTCAGCGTTAACGTTGACGAGGGTTCTAAGACTTGTGGCGATGAATAGGCTGAATGGTCGCGAAAGCTCATTGTCGAAGACGATCGATGGTGTCTGGGTGTTCTGAAGGACTGACGCTCCTTGAGCTGAGATGCTGTCTCAATCGACGCGCTTCGATTGAGTAATTTCTGTGAGTCTAAAAATGGTCTCAGCCCAAGCTGCAGGTGAGGTCGCAGTCATAGAGTAACTCACAATATTTCTATCAATGCTATTTTCCCGTCCGCCTTTGTTCAAGGCGGACTCTGCGCCAGTAGCCAGATGCTATCACTATTTGTGATTGGAGCCAGGTAGGAAATCAAGTCAATTCCAGGGGTCAGTAGGTGTACATGGCAAGCGCGAACTGGTCCATAGGAAGTGAATTGAATAGAAGACGATACTGTGTTCTGGCCCATAGATGGTTTTTTACGAGTTGTGATTGGACTGGATGAAAATTGAACAGTGAAGCAAGTTGCGATCAAGCAGTGAATGTAGCTGAGTGAATGCGACGAACAGAAATGAGAGGATCATTCAATTCCCAGCAAACTTGAGGACTTGGTTCCGCTTTCAGCTCCGAAGCCCGGGAGAAACTAGATCGGTCCTAGTTAGTCTGCCAAGATATATTTCGGCATGGAAGGGAGAGATAATACGTAAGGAAATTTTGGGGGAAAGGACGAGGCTTTCTGTGAATAAGTGATTTGATGCTTCAATTTGTGAATATATAGTGGATCATGCTCCACTCGACTCGTCGCCACAAGGAGACACTCCTCCCATCTAACTCTTCACCCGCACAGACACTCTAGGAAATCAGATATGTCAACCTGTATGAGTGCTCGTTGGTTGGAATTTTTACACGAAGCCCCCTACGTTGCACCTACATTTAATTTAAAATATCTTTTCTAATCTTTATTTATGCGCTCTTTCTCATTTCTTTTCTTTGTCTTATAAGCCGTGTGCTGTAGATAATCTTGTCAGTTTTACATTTCTTTGAAACGTAATATATTGAACATACTGTCATCATTTTTGTTCGTGATTGTATTAGGTCAGGAGGAAAGAGAGTTTTAGAAGGAAGTACTGTGGTCTTGTGATGTCTTTTTAGACTAGATGAATAAGATCATTTCAGATAGTAGGACATCTCCAGTCACAAGAGACAGTTCAAAGGTGGTGAGATATGTTGAAGCTAGTCTGCGAAGAAAAGAAATGGTGGTTTTGTCTAACCGGTCTTTCATATAATTTTATTAGCTATGAATCAAGAAGAGCTGCTGTACTATGCATGCCAATGATCGGCATAACAACAACTCTGTTCGAAACAGGAAATTTTGACTCCGTCTCAAGCTGAACAATACTGAAGGCCATTTTCTCGTTATCTTTCATCAGAAAAGAACATACATGATCAGACTCCAACTCAAATCAAGTCCAGGGTCTCAATCAGCTTCCAACCCAAAAAAAAATAACAAAATCTACCTCATTCATCTCTTCCACAATCATGGTGAGCCTGAATCAGCTTCCTAACGGCATGATGGCCATGCTTTGATGCAAGTTCCACTGCTCTTCTGTATTGCGTCTTTCCAGAGCCATGAAGTTCAGCACCAGCATTTAATAGTAGCTGGACCACGTCGATCCGGCCGTGCTCCGCAGCTCCCTCCAGTGCTGTTCTTCCGAACCACCTTGATCCCTGCGCGTTGACGTCCGCACCAGCATCGAGCAAAATCAGGGCGATCCCAAGATAGCCCTTGATTGCAGAGACTTGAAGTGCAGTCACCCCGCCCCAGGAGACTGGCGGGGCATTAACTTCCGCACCCGCATCTAGGAGAAGTTGAACAATCTCAATATCGCCTTTCTCAGCTGCTTTTTGAAGGGCATTCCTTCTCCGACTATAATTATCATAATTAACCTCCTTATCATCAGGTGCTGGGGTTTTGATATCTGCACCAGCATTTAGAAGAAGTTGAACCATCCTAATATTGTTGTTCTGAATTGCTGTCTCAAGCACTGTTCTTTCATAATTAACACAAGTTGTGAGGGCGTTAATATCTGCATAAGCAGCTAGTAAGAGTTGAACCAGTTTGACGTTGTCTTCTGCAACTGCTTTGTGAAGAGCTGTGCCTTTGTGATGAATTGCTGAGGTATTAGCATCTGCTCCAAGATTTAGAAGTAATTGAACGAGTTTGAAATCCCCGCTGTATGCTGCTGCTTGAAGTGCAGTTATTCCATGACCAGAAGCCGGCGGAGCATTCACTTCTGCCCCAGCATCTAGAAGAACTTGAACCATCTCAATATTACCTCTCTTGGCTGCTGCCTGAAGAGCTGTTCCTACAAAGTTATCGAAGTATTTTCTGCAATTATCAGCAGAAGCCGGGGGAGCGTTGACTTCCGCACCAGCACCTAGAAGAAATTGAACCATCGTAACACTACCTCCATCAGCTGATATCTGAAGAGCTGTTCTTCGATTGCGAGCCGCTGGGGCATTAACATCTGCACCAACAGCCAGAAGAATCTGAACTAGCTCAAAGTGGCCTCTCTGAGCTGCAGCTTGGAGTGCTGTGTCTCCGAACAGAGAATCTCCTCGAGCGTTGACATCTGCGCCGGCAATTAACAGAATTCGAATCATCTCAATACTGCCTTGCCGAGCTGCTGCTTGGAGGGCCGTTGTGTCCGCATAGCCATTTCCTGGGACATTTACGTCTGCATTAGCGGCCAAAAGAAAGTGTACCATCTCAATGTTCCCTGCTGCTGCTGCACGTGTAAGTGCAGGGTTTCCGAGTGTCTTAGCTCCTGGATCATTGATATCTGCACCAGCATCTAGAAGAATCTGAACCAGTTCGAAGTGATTTTTCTCAGCTGCTGCTTGCAGTGCCGTTTTCCCCTCATCATACGCACTTGGTGGGGCGTTGACATCTGCGCCCACAGTTAACAGAACTTGAACCGCCTCAATATAGCCGTCTTCAGCTGCCGTTTGGAGGGCTGTTATTCCATAACATCCATCTCCTACAGCATCAACACATGCACCAGCAGCTAGCAGACTTTGAATCACCTCAATGTTGCCTCCCTCAACTGCCACTTGAAGTGCTGGTTGACATCCTGATAAATAATTGACATCTGCGTCAGCAATAAGAAGAAGATCAGTTACTTCAATGCTGCCGTTCATAGCTGCTAGATAAAGGGCGGTCCCTTCCCAAATACTTGCTGGTGCATCAACATCTGCACCAGCATCTAAAAGAATCCTAACTAGCTCTGGGTGGTCTTTTTGGGCTGCAATTTGAAGTGCGGTCATTCCTTCATCAAGAAAGGCTGGGGCGTTGACATCTGCACCTGCAGCTAACAGAAATCGAACTAACTCAATGTTTTTTGTCGAGACAGCCTCTTGGAGAGGAGACCTCCCTAGTACTTCTTCTTCTTCTTCATCAGCGGTTGCTTGGGCGTTAACATCTGCACCGGCATCCAGAAGAGCTTCAACCAACTCAATACTACCCGTTTCAACGACATAATAAAGAGGTGTCCTTCTTTCGCTCATCTCCCATACATTTGGGTCTATGCCAGCTTCGAGAATCTCCCGGATAATCATACCATTACCGACTTTTGCGGCAGCTATGAGAAGCTTTTCTGCAAAAGCTTTAATTGCTGATGCTTTTGTAGAGAGTAGAGACCTAAGGAGTTGCAAGTTTCTCTGCTGCTGAAGATATTCGATCATCGTGTTGGTGTTTTCAGCTGGTAACATGTTGTTCGATATCAAATACAGAGCGAGACTGAGTTGTTGAGGGCTTGCACCCAGCTTGATAAGACCCTGCGGTTTGCTGACGCCCGGTGGAAACTCTCCATCGAGTTGCTCTGGCAGTACAGCACGCAAACGAGAATGGATGTTCCGGATACTATTGGCGCGCCCGGTAAGCGTCGTACTCGTAGCCCAGGAAGCCAGAAGCGACGTATTTTCTCCAGATGCGCCAGGCGTTGAGTCTCTTGAGCCGTGGGCGTTCGATGTTGAGATAGGGACGGTTTTGGTAGACGAGACAAGCAAATCAGCTGCAATGCCGGCTAGATCTGGGTAGTGGCTGACTGGTGCGCTGTAAGTAAGCAATAAGGAATAAGGGGACGTAACTAGTATACCTCCAGGATCAATGATGGTCTGGAACTGGAACCAAGGGAGACTACTTAACAGATAGTTGTTAGGCGAAATAGCAGGGGGTGTGCAAATGTAAAATCCCTCTGGCGTTTTTGGACTCGGTGCTGCTGAATATAAGTAATTCTGTCTACTACAAGTATATGAGAATATTACCTTGGCCATAACGCTCTTGTGCAGTAGGGAAGTGCCGCGAAAACTCCTTACGGATTTTTTTCTGTGGGATCATGACACCATCAATGTA
Organism: Endocarpon pusillum Z07020; assembly: GCF_000464535.1. NCBI lineage: Eukaryota > Fungi > Ascomycota > Eurotiomycetes > Verrucariales > Verrucariaceae > Endocarpon > Endocarpon pusillum. The sequence continues at coordinate 44,224 of NW_006913559.1, forward strand.
GAGGATGCTCTCCTTGCGATCTCTTTTTCGCTTTTCCACACATCTCTGTGCGTCCACCCATTTCTGAGCTGCCTGTTTCTTGCGAAATCCCCATATTTTGAATTGATTCTCATATTGCGCTGTGCTATCACATATTTAGCGCCAAGTAAGTTCAAAATCTGTTAGCCTTGCATTACTGTGCATTGCGAAAGTGTTGCAATTCCTTGGCGCTACCCTCGAATTGCTGGCGCCGCGGGGCAGAATTGCGGTGTGGGCAGAGGATGGCCATTTACCACCTAATTATCGTAGTAG
>NW_006913559.1:45008-164852 GCF_000464535.1 Endocarpon pusillum Z07020
TATTGAAGACGGGCTAGATATGAATCGCGTCGATAGAACAGTAGCAGAGCTACAAACAGCTCATAACCGTGCATCTCAAGCTTCTTTACGCGTTGCTCTGATCGCAAATTTCGAGGCCAAAGATCAGCCTGACGAAGATAGCGTTTCTACGCACAGCGAGGAGGACTTGCCGCCTGTGAGTTCTCATAAACGAGCTCATAGCGAGGCTAAAACTGCTTCAAAATCGAAGAAGCCACGAGAGAGTACTTCAACGCGTCAACGAGCAGCTGAGGCGGCTTTCCACGCTGCTATACCAAACCCAGCTATTGAGATTGGCCGTCAGCACAAGTGTGATCGACCTAACTGTCCGAATAATGGCTATCACTGCTATAATCTCTCTCGAATAGGCCATTTGAAGCTTAATATGGCTAATATTCGCGAGTGGAGAGATGCTATAAAGGATGACCCTGCTATTAATATCTATCATCCTCCTCCAGGGGTGCTAACCTGGTTGATTGAGGGTTATAAGAAGCAGAAGGAGCAGAATCAACAGCCTCTTGTTACTCCACAGCCTCTAATATCTACTACAGCTTCATCAATAGTAGCTGGCCAAGGGATGACGCTCAATATTAACCTCTCAGGGGGTCCTCTGCCGGCTACTCCTATCCACGAAAACGCAGATAACAGGGCTCAAGATACAGATATAAAGACCCCAGTTCCATCTGCTATAGCGCCAGCGTCAGCGCTACCCTTGCCAAGTAGCCCTATCCTACAGGCCAGAGATAAGGATGCCCGACTACTCACCTTCATTCAGGCTCGAATCCGTGCTCGGCCTGCGCGCCGTGCTGCATTTAACTATGCACAGGACCTGCTGATAAGTGCTGGCGTGAGTTTTTCAGATTTGGCTAGTTTGAGCAACAAAGAATGGAAGGATATTAGTATCAACATTGATATCAAGATGGATTTGCTAAAAAACGACAAAATATAGCATCTACAGCATTCAGAGGCCATTAACAAGGTTGTGAAGCATCTCCTAAGTAAGCTTGATCTTAATATACCTAAGGAGAGCAGAGGCGAGGAGCTCTAAGCTCGTAGATAAAGGATAGTTGGTATTAAGGAGTATATATAGACGTTGAGTAGTGTATTAAGTTTACATGTATTGTTATTTATTTTGTATAGGAACACGCAAAAATTTAATTACTAGAGTGTATTTAAGTTACTAGCGTATATATAAGCTTACAGAATTTAATTCTAAAATTTCGCTTAAACAGGAAATCCGTACTAAGACTTAGGCTTAGCAGGATATTATAACTTAATACTATAAATTCTATTAAGATAGCAGTTTGCTTTTTGACGATTATAGCTTAATTATAACAGCTACTACTACTTCTATACTATTAATTGATAGCTCTTTATCTATACTATCTCTCTATAACTTTATAACGCCTTAAGCGTATTATAAAGCACGTTAATAGTGGTTTTGTCAACACGAAAATGATAATAGCGAAAGTAATTCTTTGCATGCTTCTTAATGCTACAGAACTGCATAGCAAGATAGAAAAAGCCCTTATACTAGTTAGAAAACTGCCTTACAAGCTCTTTATTCCGTCTTATTCATGCTTTCAACAGAGAAAACGAGAATTCAATAGGGTTACAAGTCAGGAGAGTAAGGAGATAGATATATTAATCAAACGCCTGCCTCTTGGCATATATCTCTTAACTCCTATATATAAATATCAGTATTAATAGTAAATATAGCGTTAAGAGCTTACTTGACTATAATGAGCGCTGTGGTTATCTATAATCAGCACTGACTGTGGCCTAGGATACGGATTTATCTTTATTAGTAATCTTTAAATAAATGCGTTAAATCTCTCGTAGTTGAAGCTGCCGTGGTATATCTCATAGTCGAGATAGCCGTTAATCCCTATAGCTGGCAAGATGCTTCATCTCCTTAAGCGCCCGTTTAGTACTGTTACTCTACACAGTACGCTGCGTAGAGACCAACCTCTTTGAATTGCAACACTTTCGCAATGCACAGTACCTGGCGCGGAAGTTGTACGGCTTGTCTCAGGGCAGCCAGATTCGAGCGCCAGATTCAGAATTTTCAGATTCGGCGTGTCGGCGTTTCGGCTGACTTAGCAATGTAAATGTGACCGCACCATAGTAATTTGTATGTAGTGTTCCTGAAGAGTTTCTCACCACTGCCATTTGTGTAATTTGATGCCACTGTTGCTTCCAAATAGGTATTGATATAGAGAACTTGCTGTTGAGTTTCTGCAATGGCCTTACTTTGGCAAGCAAAGCCCGGGTGCCCTGTTCATCTGCGGGATATAATTGAGCGCTTCGTCAACGAGAGAGACCCTGCCTGGCGCCTGCACCCTACCCGTACAGGTGAGGTATTTGACTCATTTGATCAGTGCCAGGAGCGTTTAAACGTATTCGCAATGGTTGAGGGCTTTGCAATAACTGTTCGAGGGGCTGGAGACCCTCGAAATCCGTGTAAGCGTTTTCGGTGTATTCATCACGGAGATGAGACTCGAAATCATAGAGATCTTGAGCATCGCGCTGAAAAGGACGCTAAGGGCAAGATAATCAGTAATCGACAACGAGATACAACCCACACAAAGCAGAAAGGGTGTACCTGGTACGTTTTCTGCTCCTTCAAGGATATTGGCAAGCGCGGCTCTGGTGTTAAGGGTTTCTGCCTTGTTGCTCCAGAACTATCTCATTCTCATCGCCTTATGGAGAATCCCTTGGTATATATAGAGAATCAGAACCTGCTTCCTGAGTATCGTCAGCTTGTTACTCTTTCTTATAAGCATCATAAGAACGTTGTTCCTTACTCTCAAAGTCGGCGGATTCTTAATAGCGAGGATTTTGGTGTCTTTTTGAGCGCTAAAAAGTACTATAATCTTATCCGAAATCAACCTGCAGATAAGGGAGATTCTGAGTCGATACAAGGCCTTCTTAAAGCCCTTGATGATGCTGAATTCATCCATCATTAGTATATCAGCACAGAATACAATAATAAGGGCAAACTAATAGCGCAGCGACTTACTCAAATCTGGTTTGCTTATCCAAAACAGCTTGCTGTAGCTCAAAGGTTCGTTGCTAATCAAGTTCTTATTATTGATGGTACTTTCAATACGAATAAGCTTCGCCTTCCTCTACTTGCTGCTGTTGGTATAACGAATTCAGGAGCAACCTTCCCTATGGCGTTTAGCTACTGCCCTTCGGAGAGCAAAGAGTCGCCCAAATTCTTCTTCGACTGCCTTACCCGTGAATGCTTCAAATCCGAAGATAACGTCCTTCCCTGTCGAGTTGTTATTGGCGATCAAGGTGGTGGCCTTATTACTGCTCTTCCTGAGGCCTTACCAAAAGCCCTGCTACAAAGCTGCGATTAGCATGCTGTTAAAGCAATAAAAAGGAGATTCAGAACTTCTGGATACAAAAAGGACCAAGTGGATATCTTAAGTGACCTTTGCTGGATCTATATCAAGAGCGCAACTGCGCAGGAGCTTAAGGACAACTGTGAGAAGCTTATAGATAAGCTACGGCCTGCTGAGAAGAAGTATATACGTGAGATCTGGGTACCAAAAGAGGAGCAAGTGGTATATTACTATACAGATAAGTATATGAATCTCGGTTATACCTCAAGCTCTCGATTAGAGAGCTATCATCCAGTTCTCTGTGTGATGACTAACAGCCAGCTATCTCTTGAACAATCTGTTAAACGGCTTATTAGCACAGTTATCTCTATCCTTAAAACGCTTGATTTGGATGAGGATTCCTCAAAACGCGATCGCCCCGTCAGTTACAACGCGATAAGGCTGTATTTCGATTTCTATTTAATGAAATTAGTCTATTTGCTCTCAACAAGCTAGTAAACGAGTGGGAGTTAGTCAAGGAAATAGCTGCTAAAAGAGGACCTAGATATATAGCAGTGTCAGTGTCAGCTGCTTCTTTAGTGGTATCTACCCTGCAAAAATCACCTATTTGCTATCGTCAAGAGTGGCCAGCCTATCCCTAAGTCTCTGATACACCCTCGTTGGTGGATTAACGGCCCAATCATTCGATTCAGCAACTGGATACCAACTAATCAAGAGGCTAGTAACGCAGTGATACGAGAGACTAACTATCTATCCCCACAGCGTCGCCAACACACTTCCGCAGGGCAGCATCTCCTTGTCCTTAGAGACGCTCTATCTAGTACAGATCAAGCCTATATCGATGACGAAATAGCTCAGAATGATAAGAGAATATTAGGTCTGGCACAGGCTGCGTATGAGGGTCGTGGGGTCCCCCTGTGGCCAACCCTTTACCTGTACCAAAGCAGAAATGGGTACTTAAAAAGGCCCACGGCAAGGCGAACGCTAGGGGGCTTACAGGGGCTGAAATAGCTGCAAGAGAGCTTATAACGCTCGTGAGCGTGAGCAGAGACTGCGAGAGAGAGAGCAACTCGCTATCGAGATGACTCGGAGCGCTTCTACTGCAGCAGAGATTCTCCAATTTGGTCCAGGGCAGCAGGATGAGAGATACTTTCGGGGCAGCAGAATGAGATACTCATCAGAGCAACGCCGCCGCCGCCTTCAGAGGAGTCAGTTACCAGGGCAACGCTGTTACCGACAGAGGATAGCTTGCCCGTATCTCAGGAGGAGGAGAATCCATTTATTCTACCCGCCTCAACAGCTCCTGCTCTGCTGCAGACCAATGCACGGCCAAAACGCGCGAGGGGACCTACCCTGGACTACAAGGCTATGCACGAGGGCAAGCAGAATCAGCCGAAACGAGGCAAATAGGCCTATACTAGGTACAACAGCATAGAATGTATCAAGAGTCCTAAATAGGCAATAGGCCGCACAGCAACTCTGGTTGAACTGCACTCTGATAGATATTTCATATGGGGGGTTTGAGTGATAAATTCCCCACCCAATTTTGGTGGGGCATATATTGCCAAGCCCCCAAACGCCGACACGCCGAATCTGAAAATTCTGAATCTGGCGCTCGAATCTGGCTGCCCTGAGACAAGCCGAAGTTGTACGTCTCGATCATAAACTTCCTGACATCTTTAAGGGGCTTATCTTCAGTTAGAAAATGTTGCTTCAGTATTTCTCTGTAAAGCTCCCAGGGCTCTTCCATGACTGCTTGTGCCTGAGGCATGAGGAGGCGGGAGACTTTCGGACGAGGTACTTCACGGGGGTCTAATATACTCCCAAATTGACTGCAACAAATTAGCCTAGGCTGACGCGCAAGCGCGCCACCATACCCTTTCATTGGTTTCAAACCACAACCATCGTGCATCCATAGTGAGAGCTAAGCCCTAGTGTCGGCACACTATCAGGCACCCTTTGCCATTATTTGGGGGTATGATTGGTTGGTTCCAAAACCTTTACCAAGCTCTCTCGTAAGACTCATAACCACTGCAAATATTCACCTAAATGCTTTGATTCTAATTCGTACTTCCCAGAACTGTTCTGCGGAATACACGTTGCTGGGTTCCGAAGCCGCCATAGCCATGGTTCGACGCCCCAGCATTAAGTTGAATGCGTGTTGTCCTTGCGCAGTCATCTAGGTTTGATTGGCTCCTCCCAGAACCCTTCTCCACGCTCTCTTGTAGTAAAATTCTCTTGCTCAGATGGCAGGCTAGTTCTCAAATACTAATATGACAGAGCTATCTGCCACAATAATACTCAAGATCAGCAATGCTCCCTTTCACGCGAACAAAACTGACGAAATCCTACATTTCATAGCATCATATCCGGGTCAGTTGTCTGCCACATCAAAGCATACCCTACTATGACAATGGCCATATCAGTGGAAGCCCGCATCGCAATTATCGGCCTCTTCATTGCTTTACTACCCTCAGTATTCATTCTCTGGAAGGTGTTCTGGACTAGAAATCGACGGTCTGCGAATCTGGGTAGGATGGATCCTTCGATAATTATCAATTACGGCCCCCCTATGTGGTAGTATCTGACTATTTCAACAAACAGATCCAAGTCAACGACAAAGACCTAACCATCCATTCCCGTCCATTTATAACCAAACCGCCTTTATTAGCGATATCGATATCAGGCTCGAGTTCGGGATTCCTGTCACCAGCGAGCTAATACGTAAGACTTTACTTCACTGCACTCCGGTCCTTCCTTCTTTCTCCGAAATCTTTGTCTGGGACTCCTGATATATGATACCAACCCGCCGTGCGTACTAGATATCCATAGTCAGCAATTCAGGCGACATACCTCTTCACCGCCCTAGCATTCCTAAAACCTCAAGGTGGGGTCCGACTCGCCACAGTTTGTGTTCACAACAACCTCAGCTCGACGGGCGTCTCAATCAACTCTGAAAGAACTATCTTCAGGTTTCAACCTACATGAACATTTATATTTGAGCGGAGTATTAGATGTTAGAAAATGAAAGGGTTTTACAGTACCCGGTCAAAAGTCTCCGTTGATTTCGCGTTTTTCGCGTTTTTTCGCGTTTTGCACCCACAACCCACCCATTCTATCAACGAATTATGCCCCCACGAAGGCCACTACGCGAAATCAGTGGTAATAGGCCTCTTCATCATGAGTTAACGCCTATTGAGCGCGCAGAGATAGTAGGCGCAGCCAAATGTGGAGTGAGATTCGCTGAAATTGGTCGCATACTCAATTTCGCGCCCTCAACCGTCCAATATACCTACGAACTATCTGAACAACGCAACCTCCACAAATCGATCTCGCGTGCGGGCAGACCCTCTATAACGTCCGAAAGAGATAAAAGAGCCATTGTACGATATGCTCGTTCCTATCCCAAATCAACTTATGCACAAATGCGTCAAGATCTACAGATTCAACTCTCCGACAGTACTATCAAGCGAATTCTACTTCCTTATCATCTCTGCAAATGGCAATGTAAAAAAAGACCAGAATTAATACCAGAAGTGATTGATCTTCGATATCAATGAGTATTAAATCGTAAAGACTAGAGCGTTAAAGAGTGGGCTATAATAATATTCTCGGATGAATCAAGCGTTGAACGAGGCAAAGGAGATCAACGTGAATAGGCCTGGCGTATAGCTGCATAGAAATGGGATCCTTAATTTGTATAAACTTACAAAAAGGGCTATGATATAAGTATCATGGTATAGGGTGCTATTTGGATTAGAGGACGTTCTAATTTGGTTATTATGACTTGTGATGAGCAAGCGCAACGTAATAGATACTTAGCTAATTCTTATATTGATGTACTTAACTAAACTATCAAGAGATGCTGGCAACCTAATATAACATTTATACAAGATAATACCCCAATTTATACAGCTAAAAAAGTTACGAAATAGTTCGAAGATCAAGGTATACCAGTACTTGATTGGGCACCCTATTCCCCAGATTTGAACCTAATTAAACACGTCTGGGCTTAGATGAAGCAGTAGATCAATCAGCAGTATCCATATCTTAAGGATCTAGGGGATTCGCAAGCAGCGTATGATGAATTGGCTCAAGTAATCGTAGAAGCATGAGAGGCTATTCCGCAGGATAAAATCGACTCCCTTGTCACAGTTCAGAGTCAGGAGTATGCACTGAACAAGGAACGCAGATTGAACTGAGATTTCTAGCTACCGAGTCACGACTACAGACAAGCGAGAGTATCTATATACATTGTAGAACAGAAAGGGGCAGGACTCAGGAAAACATGACTAGACATCGTACCATCATCTCAGAGCTTCCGTACGAGACAGAAGCTAGGAATTGGAGCGGGAGAGAGCGCAAACAGAATTAGTGTGTTGGAGGTTCCGTATGGCACGCGAGAGCATCTGACAGCTCGAGCATTCACACAGGTGCAACCTGTAACATCCCTAATCAAGTCAATAGATAACCGGGTGAATGCCGTACTGCGGGCAAAAGGATGGCACACCAGATACTAAATCAAGAGACCTAATTAGGAAATTAGTACGATTATAATCGCTAGACATTAACGGTCATTTTGAGCTATTTTTCATAAAATTCCGATCAGAGTTCAGTGTGTAGTAGTAAAATGTATAGAGTAGAGAACAGTTAGGGGGGGTGGTAAAATTCGTGTGCACGGAGACTTTTGACCTAGTACTGTAGGTCTGTGCTGAATCCTCCGCAGAGGCTAAATTTTGCCGAGACTAAAGTCGCTTCTGTAAGCATTAGTAAGGGGTATTCTGCAACCATCTTGTCCTCCCTACTCCGTATTTTAGTTTCAATAGCGGTTGAAGATTAGAGGCTGGAGAGGAAATTGAATTTGGAGAGGTCAAGATTCGGGTGTGGATCTTGTGGTATTACCGTATTCCCACCCGAATCTGGACCGTGCCTTAGCAAATGAGGTTGGTCATTTCTGCTGTCTGACAAAGGGATCGGCTAGTTACCCGGCTCAGCCTCGGCTCAGCCTCCCCCAGTACTCCCTCTGCTCATCCTTTTATTCATCTCCCATCTCAATACTGCCTAATCTCAGGTTACTCACATATCATATTATTTCTGAGCACTTACTATTATCGCAAACTACAATTCACCTACATCAATATTCATAATATTGTCAAATCCTTCTCCAGCTGGGCGCTGAAGCCAAAGAAGTTGTTGCTCAATCTTGCTTTCTGACGCTCTTGGCTCTAACTTGCATGCAATGCCTGACCTGGGTTAATACCTCAATCTACCGTGAGGAATGCGCGACTGCATAATCAAATCTCTCCAGGGCAGTGAATTGGTGCTCAGTACCTTTTGCAGGTACAACTTCTTTTGACTTTTTGAGTGTCTTGGTCGCTGAGAACTAGGTCGCTGACAACTCAGGCTGTATGGTAATCTTTTTCGATTTGGCATCTTCTAGTCTGAGAACGCTTTTCATCGTTCTGGAGAAAATCTTCTTCGAGATGGATGTCAATACCGTTTTCCTGAAGGATATGCCCTTCATGTTATCAGTAGGAAAAGATGCATGGAACCGTGAAAACAAGCCACAGCCCGTCAGTATCACCCTTCGAGTCAACAACGTCAAGTCAATCCATGATGTAGCTGCTTCCGATGATATCAGCCAGAGTCTTGACTACGGCAAGTTATATAAAAATATCCAGAGCAAGCTGGGCAATCCTGGAGGTCACGACTGCCTTTCAGATATTGCTAAGCAAGTCCTCGCAGCCGTCGAGGTACCAGAGACCAGCAGCTCTGTCGAGGTCGTTTTTCCTAAAGCTGCTCTACGAGCCGAGGGCGGCTTGAGGTCTATTGTCAACTGGGACAAAGACCGAGATGTCACGAATGTCTATCAGACCTTGCAGATTCTAGGAATCAAATGTGCCTGCGTTATTGGCGTCAATCCACACGAGCGAAGGGAGAAGCAGATCGTGGTTGTGAACTTGACCTTCAGAAGCACATCTAATACGAAGGAGGCCACCGCAGTAGAGATCGCACTGGACAACTATCACGAAATCATAGAAATGGTCGTTAAGGTGTGTCAGCTCCTTATCCTTCCCTCTGCTCTTCATTGTTTTTTTCCTGTTGTTGTCAACGCTTATTGTTATTGCTGATCCTCATTACTGCTTCCATATCAGCAACATGCCTAATTACAAGTTATGCTGTCGACCAGCTGGCGGGACTGCTGATAGTGATGCTAATACTCCATCACCAGTTCATAGAAGGATCCTCCTACCAGACAGTCGAAACATTAGCCAACCTATTATGCAAGCAAATCACGATGCAGTGGGACATTTCTGAGGCCGAAGTCTCAGTCGAAAAGCCTTACGCTATCCCCAGTATTGGGGCAGCCGGCGTGTGCATACGGCGAAGGAGATCTTTCTACGAGAAAACGGGCTTCTGGAAAGTGAAGGTACAGCAGCAGTCGCAGCAGTCATAAGCGTTGAGAAGACCAAGACATTTCCAAGTCGACATCTCTGCCAGAGACCATGTGCAATTCCCAGTCGCGGAACAGCGGGCTTGGGCATACAGTGTAGGAAATCATTCAGTGATAAAGATATCACTGGCAGCGCAAAAAGTGGATAGAATGAGTTCTTGTACAATTACATACATAAAGAAGCGTCTTCTGTAATTATCGATATCACTCTTCACATCCTTCGATCATGTATGTACGCGGTCGAATATGGATAGCCAGCTGTTCGCGGCAAGCAGTCGATCGATATTTACCCCCTGAACGCCCCCCTGAACCGGCCCCTGAACCGGCGATACCAGCAAGCAGAATGGTATTCCGCAACAACCCGTCCTAAATCTCTAGGCACGCCAATAAGTACGCAATGATCACATCAATATACGCATGTACCTTTCAAGGCGAAATTTGTACACAGAATAAATCCCTCCAGAAGAACTTGCAGGGACGCCATATCTGCACGCTTAGAGTAGTACACTCTCAAGACTTCTCGCTGGGTGGCTTATTACCAAGATCCTCAACGCTGGGATTCTTGGTGGTAAAGTCCTCTTTAGGGAAATTTCCAGCAATGGACTTCCCATCGTTCTTGGCCTTCTTATTGAAAAAGAATGCCAGTTCCCTCTTCGTATACTTATGCACTTTCATTTCGGTCTTCCTAATCGGCCCCGCAAGAAAAGACTTCCTGACATTGACCTTGGAAAGATCCGCCAACATGCCCATCTTAGCGAGCTCGTACTCCGTCTTTGCGGCCGCATACTTCTTCTTCAGCTGCGCGGTTGAGAAAATATTGAGACCATCCTTCTCCTTGTTGTCGCCGATCTTCCAACCAAATTCGACAGCGACATCCTCGTCCGTGAGCCCGAACTTACGGAACAGAGGTTTGGCCCACTGCTCGACGAGTTCAATGTTGGTCATCGCTGTCTCAAGGGCGCGCATATTGGCTTTCGCGGGGGCTTCGGAGGTGTTGAGGTGGGGATTCTCGACGTCCTCGCTGTACCAGAGAGCCTTGGCGGCCTCGAGCTCTTGGAGGGCACCGTGAATGATGATGCGGAGGGTACGGAATGTTGGTCTGACCACGGGGCTCACGTGAGAAGGAGAGGATTCGAGAGTCACGACGTCATCATCGTCCGAGGAGTCAGGGGAGGAGGTCTCGCTGACCATGTCTTTGAATGCTAGTAGAGGCATGGTGATATCTGCGTTTGGAGGCTTCTGTAACGACATATAGGAGTCTTCTTTGAGCGCGGTTGACTTGTTATTAGACGGCTGAAAAGGTTGTTCGGATTTGCCTACGTCAACCCAAGGGCTGGAAGAGCGCGATATGTTGTCGTCCAGCTTGGTCTCCCCATTGTCAGCTTGACCACCTGCAACAGCTGCATGGCTTTCAGTGTTGAGTCGGTCAAGACCAAAAGCATCGTCAAAGCTTGCAGATCCGTTAATATCGTCCATGCTTATTGCAGCATCTGTAGTGGCTGCTGGTTTAGACCTCTCAACCTTGACAGGCAGCATTTTGTTTGGTGTCCGGATTTTGTAACCTGGCAGAGAAGACTCCTGTGGTTGGATTTCGAGTCCGCTTGGGGTCGATACCAACTTCATCTCGCCGGCATCAAACCAGTATCGGTCATTTTCAGTTTCCGAAGTGGGCTCCTCACAAAATAAATCCCACAATATCATGCCAACTCTTGCTCCTCTCGTCTCGACTACCGCAGATAGCACAGTATCAAAGACTCGCGAGTGAAGACCCACGACGTTGCTGTCTGCAAAATTTAGAATCCATGACCGGGCAGCACGTGAGAGAAGAGTTTCTGGGATGGCCTCCACCACACGAAGGAGGCTAGCTAAGCCGCGACGATGATTTTTGATCTGATCTCTTCTGAAATCCCCGGGTATTCCTCGAAAATCACCTTTCAAGAGCCAGTCTAGTAGGGAAAGACCTGGTGACAGATGTCGGGCTCTACGCTCCTTCCATGTATGTTCGGCAAATGATTCGATTCTGATCAGTGCGGCCATTGTGGTTGCGATATTATCCAAGCTATTGCCTCCACCTTTTGCTTCTGTCAGAGCTGCAAGTGCGTCACCTGCTTCATCGAAATGTCCACGTAGCAAGTTTGAGTCTGTGAGACTTCGCAAGTAGCTGACAGGAGGTTTTCGGGGCTTTTGCATTACAGCGTCTACCACGTCTCGCAGTAAAATATGGTCTTCTGTTGCTGTAGCAAAGCGAAGCAGAGAAGGGCTCAGGGAGGATCGACTGTAGAGGTTTAGAGGGATCAGAGGCCCGTCCACATCCATGGAGTAAACCAGCCACTGGCCCAATTCTGTCATTCCAGCATCGGTTATAGAATCCAGAAGTGGGGCAAGCTTCTGTGCTGGTAATTGTCCGTGAGACGAGGTGTACTCTTCACCAAAGGCGAATCTTCGAGGCGAAAAGAAGCCCTCATCTTGCCGCCAAGTGGTATGGAGAAATGAACTGATGGACCGTAATTTACTCTGGTCAATCAACTCCAGTATCTCGGTAAACGTTTCAACAGTTCGACCAGTTCGACCAGCGAGAGCGAAGTTTTCCAATGTTTGATGGAGGATACCGGCGAATACTTCCGATTGACCCAACACAGAGTCAACATCAAGCGAAGGAAGATAGCCAGCTGCTTTGCGGGTACTTTCAAGTGACCGTATGTACTTGAGTCTGTTCACAAGCATCTGCAGTACTTTCGGGTCTTTCTCAAACTCAAAGAAGGATGGTTGCAATAATCGCACTGTAAGATAGTCAAAGTATTTGTCTGGTAGACTATGAGGCTCAAGAAATGTGAGTAATTTGGTTATCGAGGCCAACGCAGTCTCCTGCGTACAGCCTCTATCATGCATATCCGCACTTCTACAGTTGAGCGAGGCTTCAACCAGTGCGAGCACAACTTCAACGGATATAGTGCGGCTCTCCATCTCAGCAAACGGTTTTTCAGTGCTGTAACCCTCGGTCAGTCCAACAGCCCCGCCGTGACGAAGTTTCACTCTATTCCAATCGACAGATGCCTTGGGCGATGCACTCCCTGAACCAGACATCCACTGAACAGCGAACCATGGTGATTCAGTGTTCCATGTACGCATGCGCTCGACTATCCAAGAGCCAGCTCTAGCAAATCCGCCGTCAGCACAACACCAGAGGATGAATTCCAGCCACACCTCGGGGCCAAGTTCTTTGACTTTAAGCCTAAAACGACCCCCAGGGGGATCATGACCAAGATCTTTATAAGTTGCCCCTGCACTAGCGGCTTGGGCAATGACTTCGTCCGAGTGAGCACGCCAAACCGCATCAGATAGAGTGGTCAACAGTCTGGAGGAGAGGACGTGCACGATGGGCGGCCGGCGTACGGCAGAGTCGTAGCTGCTATTGATATAAGAATAAACGTGCTCAGGCACAAGATCGGAGTTGTGGAGCAGAGCAATAATTTGATAAACGTTCTTCATGGCTTCTTGAGATTGTACGGGTGGCAGTTCGGCTGCTTTAAGGATGATAGATCCTAATGACATCCATATCTGTTCGACAGCAGTACAGTTCTCTGTAGACATCGCGTCTGTGTAACGGGGATCAAAATGGAGATCGTCCCAGAGGGTCGAGCTTGCGGTATCGAAACTAGTTGTTGGTTCCAATTCGATCGGCCCAAACACCACGTCTTCAAGAGATATCGAGGTGGGCCAACCCAGATTCGAAGGCAGTCCAGCCAGAGGGTCATTCTTGATGCGAGAAGTGGCATCCTCGATCAAGATTTTTACGACTGACTGGACCGCAGGCCAACGTCTGTGCTTGAGGCCAAGCTCAGCAAGAACATCGACTGCAGAGTTGGTTCCACGAGCCTCCGCAAGAATATTTGTGACTGCCTCACATTTTTCTTTTGTACTCAGGTTTGATTTATCGCCCTCGCACGAGGAGGTGCGGAATTGTGGCAATAAAAATGGTTCCAGTGCTTCGAGCCATGCTGCTTGATCGCCGGTCTTTGTTGAGGATAGCAATGGTCTCTGAGAAGCACTCGAAACTCCTGATTGTTCTTTCTTTGTAAGGATCTTCTTTGGCGTCTTCTCGAAATTCGTCCCATCTGCTCTGGCGCACTTTGAGAAACATCGAGTGCCGGCTGTGGACACACCCCTCGCATCATGTAAATAAAAGCGTGATCCCCAAAGCAATTCTACTCGCAGCTTTCCAGAACGCAGGCTCCGAGATATGGGCAGTATACGACCAAGGCATATGGGCATGACACGATGAAGGAGTGTGTGGAAATGTAGACTGCATTGAGAGGGACCGCCCTGGTTGTTGGTGTAAAGGTAGAATAGAGGCTACCGAGCCCCGCAGGTAAGCAGTGCCATCTTCTACCTCTTTGTGGTACGTAGTACTTTCCACCAAAAAAGTGCGACTTCTAGCACTACTTAGTCCATGATGTCGAGACGCGAACAGTGCCAAGGGAAATTGCCATTTACGCCAAGACCGTAGCTTTACGCGACACAGCTTGAAGCTTCGGGAAGCTGTCTCGCTCACAAGCTATTAGCTACGATAAAGACCCAACCCTCCCCAGCGACAGAATTCTTATCATTCAACGATCTGACGCTTGCGCATCGCTACATATTGTGGCTTCTCGTTTTCACTGAAAGATTACATTCTGCTGAAGTCACCGGTTCAACTATGCCTTCCTATCGCTTTGGTAAGTCAACACCAATTCTTTGACCTCTGTCCTGTCAGGATTTTCTTCTCTGGGGTTTCTGTTTGTAAAAGAGAGCTATCTTTCTTCTCAGCGTGCCTCTTGATTTCTTGATAATACCCTAGTTTCCCTGCCTAAGTTGTTCATTTTCTCGCGTTCTGATAAACTCTACTACAGAAGTCGCAAAGCAAGGTCGAGCGACTTGCAAAAGCACAGATTGTAAAACCGCTCAAGTGAAGATCTCAAAAGGAGAACTACGATTCGGCAGTTTTGTTAGTGGACCTGACTTTGATAGCTGGAGCTGGAAACATTGGTGAGTCGCGAAACTTGAGCCACCATTCTGTTTCTCACCGTATGACTCCAGGGGATGTATCACACCAGCCCAGATAGACAATGTTCTCAAGTCTATCGATGGATTCGAGGCATTTGAGGAAGATCCAAATGTTTTAGATGGCTACGACGAGGTTGGTGAGGAGAATCAAGCGAAAATTCGTACCGCACTCAAGGAAGGTCATGTACCGGACGAAGATTGGAAAGGCGTAAGTCTGCATATGCTGTTTTCAGACACTTCTGATATGCGTAACTAGGACCTCGAGAACAATCGTCTTGGTGCGAGAGGTATGAAGAAGAATAGAACGCCAAAGAAAAAGAAGAAGGGAGACGAGGAGGAAGGAGAGGCAGAAGGCGAAGCTGAGGCTACTCCTTCAAAAGCAAAACCAAAGAAGAGCAAGAAGCCTAAAGCCGCAGAGTCTGGAGACGAAGCCCCAGATGGCAGTCCTACTCCGAAGAAAGCACCTCGCAAACGTAAGGCTCCAGTCGAAGACGAAGAGCAAGCTTCACCAAAGCCGGCCAAGAAGCCACGGGCCAGAAAACCCAAGCAGCAAATCCAAAACGATTTAGAGTCCGAACCTGAGGTCATGCCAACTAAGAAGCAGCGCGGCAAGACAGCTAAGCCAGCGGCTGAGACAGATGGTGCACTTGACAGGAATGATGCTGCTGCCGCCGCAGAAGTTAAACCAGTAAAGAAGTCTGCAGCCAAGAAGGCACAGGCCGAAGAGGAAGAAGAACCCCTTCCTGCACCAGCCAAGGCAAAGCCGACCAAAAAGTCTCGTGTAAAGAAACCTGAGGCGAAGGAAGTAGAGCTCGAAGCAGGAGCAACCGCGGACCCAGCCAAAGTTACGATGTCTAGAGGCCGGCCCAAGAAAGTAGCCAAAGCCGAGAAACTAGAAGAATCACCAGCTGACGTCGAGGATCCGGCCAACGGCGTTGAGAAAGCTGCTAATGGAACTGCTGCAGTGGCTGCCGAAGCAGAAGCCGAAGTTGAGGCTGACCCAGACATTGCCGAGCCAGCGAAAGATAAACCTGCTGCTAGAAGAGGTGGAAGAAAGAGAGCAGTAAAGGCTTGATTGATTATGGCCTCGAGCACGTTCTTCATGATCCCCATGTCAGTATTTCCTAACGAGAGGGAAGTGTTGTTTTCCCATGAGCTGTCCGAGCATACCCTGTACGAATATGAATATGACTACCAACAGATGAGCACCGGCCGTCTCCACCTTATCGATCTCGATTGTCCTTGTCTGCTGGCTATGTTTATGCGTTGCTACCTTCATTTTCCAAAGGCGATGGAGTTCGGATGATAAGGAGGAGGTCTCTCAAATCCTCATCTTCTCGTGTAAGAAAGGCTTGATAGCAAACCGTTACAGATCTTGCAATATCAAACGCTCCGAAAAATTCTTACAGCTCCCCGAAATCAGATGTCTGTGGGGACTGGTTAGTGATGCTGAGAAGCATTCCCCTGCGTCTTCTATTTCTCGATCACCAAATAACCTACCGCTTGAGTTCTACACCGGCCTCCCATGATCTGCAATCGTGAACCAGCCGCCACATATATCGTACCACCTTTCCATCGCTGCACAGAACGCCACTCCCACTGCAGCTGCATTTCATTATGCTGTCATCCACTACATCCATCTGCACTGCAGTCGCAAAGCAAACGCATGAGTAGAAGCACAAGCTCGCAAAACGGGAAATGCCCCACCATTTTTCCCATATCCGTCTCTCCGCCTATCTATCTATCTATCTATTTCTCAATTTCCACCTCCCCCCATTGTTTCCAACCTTTAACCCCCCCTCTCAAAGCCCTTCCAATCCCATCCTCCCTCGGCCTTCTTGCTGGGTACTCCGATTCAAGGAGCCACTCCAGTCAGACCAAAGAAAAAAAAGCTGGGGGCATAGTACAGCCAAGTCAGCCGTTCCACGTAACTCGTAACACGTCAAATATAACAACATAACTCTCTCTTCCACAGTAGTATGGGTCAGACAAGCATAAGCCCGCCCGTCTCGGCATTCTTTCCCAGATGCTTCTATAGTAGGTTAGTTATCGGAAGAGATAGGTAGGTGCTAACTCAGGAAATGATGTTTGTCAGGTTAGTTACGCTATTACTGACTCTTCACGGTTGAGACAGGTATCATGATAGGCTACTACTACTAGTAGTACTACCACTACTA
Organism: Endocarpon pusillum Z07020; assembly: GCF_000464535.1. Taxonomy (NCBI): domain Eukaryota; kingdom Fungi; phylum Ascomycota; class Eurotiomycetes; order Verrucariales; family Verrucariaceae; genus Endocarpon; species Endocarpon pusillum. The sequence continues at coordinate 62,054 of NW_006913559.1, forward strand.
GTAAGTAGTAAAGACTCCGCGGATAGGTCGAGGTTGAGAAGGCTGATTGTGCAGCATTTATGCTGCGTGAGTCGGTAAGCAAGTAGCACTACAAGGATATCTACCCCCTTTCAAGGCAAACACGAAGACACACGACAGAAGTACTGCTACTGTAGCTTGTGTGTGGTAGTATTCCGTGCCCCCGAGCCGAAACTCCATGCTAAATCGGCCGCAAAGATCAATGGTAACGCTGGTTACCGGACCAAAATACTCCCTCCGTGACCACCCCTTAAAATTGCCTGCTCTCCCCAATATCACACACATCGAACACGCCCACTTCCTGCACCCCTCTCAACTTCAACGCGTCGCGCAACTTCCTCGGCGGCTCCAGCACATCCTCCTCCGTCAACACCCAGGTGCCCCAATGCATCGCCAGCGCCCTTTTACATCCCGTAGCCTTGAAGATCTCCACCGCGTCCCTGGGATCCGCGTGCATGGGGCTCATGATGAAGCGCGGCATGTATGCGCCGATTGGGATGAGGCCGAGATCGAAGGGACCGCGGAGCCGGCCTATATCCGCAAATGCGGGGCAGACGGGGAGGTGGGCGTACTGCTCTGACCAGTCGTCTTGGCCGTCGGAGGAGAGCGGTACAGCGCGATAACCTGTGTCGCCTGCGAAATAGACGGAGGAGGGGGTGGTCGTAGATGGGGCTGAGGAGACGGACCAAGAAGACCAGAGGGTTGCGCCGCGGTCGAAGAGGCCGCGGTTGGCGATGTGTTGGCTTGGTAGGCAGGATATTCGGGCTGTTATGATGTCCCCACCAGCTGAGGACGGGTTGCACCCGTCCTCTGTGGATGTTATGCTTGGTCTTGGAGATTCTTTGGAAGTGGACGGAGAGGGTGTGAGGGTGAAGTCAACTTCGTCCCACCAGTCCATTTCTGTGACATTGTTGATGCCGGCATCCAAGAACCACTTCTTATTGCCAAGGGGAGCAAAGAAATGGCAATTGGGGTGTAGGCGAGCAATCTCGGTGACGGTGGGATGGGAGAGGTGGTCGTAGTGGTTGTGAGATATTATGACAGCGTCTATGGTAGGGATATCTTTAATCTGACATGGCGGGTCTGTGTATCGTTTGGGACCAAGCCAGGAGAATGGGGAGCAGCGATCGGTGAAGACAGGGTCGAAGAGGACACGAAGACCGCTGGGAAACTCGACATAGAAACACGCATGGCCTAACCATGTTGCCCGTAGTTTGTCGGTACCATGCCTGCTATTGAGGAATTCTGGAGGCCTGACTGGGACAGTAGGTGGAGTCGTATCAGGGATGTTGGCTTTGCCCGTCAGACGTCGCACGATCATTGCTCTCCCAATTTCCAAGGCACCCATCGAGCTAAAGAATTACAATAGTGAGTAAAAACATTGGTCGAGGCCGTACAAGACTCCTTCCACTCACCTCCATGACTCCCATGGATTTGTAAAGCCTTTGCCCTTATGATGTGCTTTTTTCTTGGTGAGTTCATCTTCCGGTCTAGCACTTGAGAGGGAGGGAGCTGCGACGGTGGCCGCGTAGAGGATTGCAGAGGTCTGAGCTGACATTTTGCGGGTGGACTGAGGCCGACGGATTCTGGAAGGATTGTGATGGAATACAGAGCGGAAGAAAGACCTCATCAGGACTTTCGAAGAATGCTCAAAGAGACAGAGAAGAGGGCAGTTCTTAGGTAGGCAAATGTGCCTGGTCGACCACACTTCAAGCCACACTTCCAGTCACACATGTGGTGATTCCTTCAATAGTTCATCCGTCCAGTCTCACGGAATGACCATTCACCGACGGCGGGCGACTTTCGCTGAAGCCGGACAAAATGTTTGAGGCCTAGTTCCCAGCTTACTGCTCTCTATCCTTACAGCACGTAGTAGGCGATCGGGTTTAAACGGTTGGCAGACTTATCTCCATCTACCTCCTAACTACGGAGTATGGAGTATGGAGTACAGGAAATGTATTTCTCCGGCCTCTCATGCATCGACAAGGATCCTTTATATTCGGCAGAGGAGTTGTCCCAGCCCTTCATCTACCTTTTCACCAACTCATTGGACAGGTGGAGGACAAGCAGAAAAGAAGAGATGGTCTTTGCTTGTACAATACTGGTTTATTTACGCGCTTGGATTCTAGCTTAATTACGGTGTAGGTCTTGACTTGCCCCTAACAGTGCTCTTCTTGCCATCTGCGTTTGGCAATTTTTCAAGGTTATTCGTACTGATAATGACGCTTTCTGGTACAGAGCGGATCAAAGGAAACCGCTCCCCCAAACAGAGAAGCGATGATGTTCTCACAACGAACTCTGGCATTCTTTCGTCTGCCGGAGTTTGGCTAAGCTCATATCCCCAGGCAGCTTTCTATACCACCTGTCTCACAGTCACTTGTATGCTCCAGACTCATTTAGCGGAGGCAAATGGCGCCTACTCGACCCGCCTGCATGTCCTGCCTCGGTCCTTCAAATCACTTATGGTTTGCTGGCAACCTCACATTCCTCAATCAACGTATCTTTTACCGCTTGAGCCTCAGTGGTTGCCTCTGCCATCTCGGACGTATATTGATGAGGTACGTGGGCGAAAGGTTGATTTTCTTGACGGGTTTCTCCTCAAAAACCGCCGAAGATGCAATGGTGCACTGTTCGGAAATGTGGCAACCAAGCGTCGTTCCATGACCGTTCTAAATATCCAACCCAAGTCCTACTGATTAGTTGTCTCGCTTGACTGTAGTGGGCGGCTAGCCCCATGACAGTCATCTCAATGCGATTCGGAAGCGGTAATCTCTGGTCAGCTGTGAGACTTGCAGTGAAAGTCATGTCCATGTCATCCTCCTGACTCGGTTGTGGCTAAAATAGATGGTGCACGTAGCTGATCATTGTCGCCGCTCTGAACAAGCAAGCCGGCCATAGAAATAGCGCCCTGCATATTGCTTTTATTGTACAGAAAGATTCCCTGTAAAGCTGCTGTGCTGGTGCTGTACTTCGGTATAGGGTGTTCTTCCGACTCGAGGAGACGCAACTCTTGCAGCCTTTCGCAGAAGAGTCCTTTAAACTTCACGCTGTCGCCGTCTCCGCCGTAGAAGCGATCCCATAAGTGCTCGACCTGATATCTGGTAGCTTCGCCGAGGCGTACTGTCATATCCACCCGACCAGGCCTGACCAATGCACCATCCAGTCTCTCCACGTAGTTAGTCGTCAAGAAGATAATTCGTTCTTCGGCGCTCGCCACCCCGTCAAGCGCGTTGAGTAGTCCGGAAAATGTAACGGTTGCGCCCCTGTATCCATCTGGATCACTCTGAACACGTCTGTTGGCGAAAGCGACATCCACGTCCTCAAGTAACACCAGCGTTCGTGGAGGTATGATTGTGAGAAGATGATTCAGGCGATCATCCGTCAAACCCCGTTCGCTCAGGTTTAAAATCGCTATATCATAGTCGAGTTCACCGGCAAGCGCCTGAATGAAGGATGATTTGCCGGTTCCAGGCGGGCCATGAAGGAGATAGCCACGACGATACGGTATGCCTCGATCATAATACCACTTACTCGAGGATTGGAACTCTTTTACGTCAGCCACAATAGTTTCTTTCACACCAGCATCAAGCACGACGGATTCAAGAGGTCTCTTGCGACGTGGATTACCAAAGGGCTTCCACTCGATACCACGAGAATGATAGATGACAGTCTTTCCCTCTTGCGATCTTGCCGCAATATCATGTGCCTCTTTGAACATGCTTTCAAAAACGTGACGATGGGAGTACAGAGTCGTCAAAGTGACCGTCTCCCATGGCTCGCCCGTTTTGTAGTCCCTTGACTTCTCTTCCCGGACTCTATTTACAAAGATGAAAGCACCATTATATCGCAAGACGTGCTTTCCAGGTCCTGGTATCAAAGCAAAGTTTGTGTGGATGGCTCCATTAGGGAGGACAATTTTTTCGGTCTCGATTGACAGATGTCGCATGCCAGGAGTAATCTTGCGCAATAATGCCTCTAGCACACCTGTTTTGCCAGGGCTTGGAGCAGATGTTGCGCTCGGTTTTGAGGTAGCTGCCGCCAACTGCGCTCGTTGGTGTAGGGTCATCCAATATAGGAACCATTGATAGGAGTCATCCTGTACGTTGATCTCGACATCGACCAGAAGCCGACGACGTAGCAATGCTGCGCCCTGTCGAGCGCCTCGGCGAGCAAGTGCAGCAGCAGCTCCCAGGCCAGCGAGTCCAAATCCCTGTGACGTTCAGTAGAGAACGATGAAGTAGACGTACCGCGACGTACAGCTGTGAAGAATGGATTGCTAGTCAACTGGGCAATAACTCCTCCTTCGGAAGCTCCGTCTGTGTTAAGAAGCTGCTTCGCTAGATCTTGCTTCGACACAACTCTACTATTTGTCGATGAAACTGTAGACACAGGGAGATGTGGGCCATAGCCGCTTTGCATACCGCTATCAGTGCTTATGAATGAAGATCAATTGATAGAATGATATCGACTTTTTTTCTGCGCATGCTGGCTGGTCCATGCCGTTTTGGGCCCAAAATGGTTGCAGCAACGCAATGGCGACGCGCTACAAATGAATTCATCGCCAGCCAATCACAGATCGTGTTCCTCGGAGATGCCTTGTCATCAATTCTGCTTCTATTCTCTAGCATTGTCTGATAGATCTCTGCAGAAATTCCAAGTATTAATACATTCTCTTTATGTACTATTGGACAAGCACCCCTGTAAACATTAGGCTTCAGTTTTCTACAACTGTTTTATCCGCATTCCACTCCTCGATTTCATTCCTAGCCGTACTTTACACCAACTTCGCGAGGCTGTTCTGCTCCGGAATGACGTTTCGATAGACCTTCAAGGCTATGGGAAGTTATCCATTCTCCCAGTAACGATAGCTGGTCTCGAGGATGGACCCGGTGGCAGAGGCGCAAAATGCGCCTGACTTCAGAGTACGAGTACTATCGCCATTAAAGTCCTTGGACTATCTGACAGACGACAGTTTGAACTCTTCGACACCTGCGTACTCAAGAATAGTCCATCACTCGTTGGCATCATCCTGCGCACTTACCACGATTTCAACTCTCATGAGCCGATCGCTGATTGTCTGATCATTGCGCAGGAAGGAGTACCAGATGGGATACTCCAGTCATTCCTCGCCTCTGGTATCCCCCCTAAAGGCTATGTCTTCATCCGGTTTGCCAAGCAGGAGTTTGGTCACTCTCTTCTGTCCGAGCGAAGTATTCAGCTTGTGAGCAGAACCTTTGCCATTGGTGATAGTGTCAAACGTAATGCTGGTGACAGTATGATTGGTACCGTGGTGAGTATATTTGACTCTTATGTCTTGGAGCCAGTATGCAGCACATCACACAGCTCTTCATACCCACGACAGAAGTCGTTCGAATTCCACACTGGCTTCGGGGATTGTAATGAGGCCTGCGTTCCGAGGCTCCCCGATTACCTCTCTCACCCGCTGCGTCATGCCCTCCTCTACGATGTTCCAGGGGACGAGTTGAAGCGTGCCGATGATTTTGAGCCTGGCGACTATGTCGTTGAGCGAGATTATCTGGGAGTCGTGCAGGATCACGACATAGACGCTGTTCTTTACTTGAAGAATGGTACAGTTGTCATGGTAGAAAATGCATTGGAGCTTGAATTGGTTGTACCGGACTTTAGACAACATCTGGTCGCTTTGCCAGAGCTTGATGATCTCCGTCGGCCTGACGTTCCCGCATATCAGGTTGGTGGAAAAGCCTTCATTCCCACAGACCATCTCACACGAGGTCAATTTGTGACCACGAATCATCGAAACTTACGGAATGGTCGCTGGCTGGTGGGCGAGTATGACCCAGCATGCGATGCTTATGGACATGTGCTTGATGTGAGGACTAAACGAGCTCATATCAAGTGGTTATGCCCCAATGCTTACATCCCACGCAACTTGGGTGATAGGCCTCCCTCTGCTCTACGGCCTTACGATAACCTCAGCTCATACAGCAATCCTCGAGATTTGCGTCGCACCAAGGGATTGACTCTGCTCGACCGCGGCCAGCGGCCTCGATCTTCAGATAGTAAGTGCTCTGCGGATGTCAATACAGGTCAGGACCTGGACGCTGGAGATCAGGTCCGGTTCAGAGACCAGTCGGGCGCGTTCGTCAAGTATCAAGGAACTGGTCATGGTCAGTACAATCGCATATCAAAGGACGTGACCTTTGGCTTTGACATGAACGAATTCATTGTCTTCTACTCTAAGCAGAATGTGCAGGTTCGTTGGCAGGACGGTTCCGTGGCCGAACAACCCTCGGTTATGTTACAACCTTATGTAATGCCAGAACAGGAACTCTGTCCCGGAGACATCATCAGTTTGAAGGAGGATTCAATTCAGGTGGCTGTTGGGAAACCAGAGACCACCGCCACCGCTTTTAATGAGATGCTCTATTTGCAAGGAGATTATATACTCAGGCCGCAGAAGGTGGGTGTCATTCAAGCTGTCAATGCTCGAGAACGACTTGTACGCGTACGATGGTTCCTCCAGCCCACGGTGAGTCTTATACAGCAGGGCAACTTGCTGCAAAGGGGCGCATACTTTGGACCGATTTCCGATGAGATCCAGGACGTCTCTCTGTATGAAGTGATGGCACATGCTGCATTAATGCGGAAACGCAGAGACATTGTCATCCTTCCCCCCCAACATTTGCCAGTCCATAGTATATTGGGCGTGTCACAACGACTGGATTCTTTCGACGAAGAAAAGTTTGGTTCTGCACTTCTCTCATGGACCACACGACCATCTGGTATGGACATGCACACGTATCTTCGTGCGCTTGCAAAGCCAATAGCTATCCGAGATCTCAAGGATTCAAGCTTCTCGCCGGCTGACTTCCACAATACTCCGGACTGGGTAGGAGAAATAGTAGATCTCGGCTTGGACGGGCTATTGACTGTTCGACTTTGTGGATCACCCCAATGCGAAGAAATTCGTGTACCGTGGGAGCGAGTTTTAATCATCGTAGATGATGAAGCCGCGGTTGAATTTCCTCCTGGGGCCCCAGGTTCCTTTGTGGATGAGGAATTCCCAGACTTAGAGTACCTCAGTGAAGGGTCAGATATCTCGGCCATGGAGGAAACAATTGAATACGATGGCGGAGAAAGAATGGATAATGAAAGTGGGGATGAAGGATGGTCTACCGATGCCGATGAGATGGAGATAGACGCTGAAACAAGAGCCAACAACATCAACAACAGGATGCATGTTGAGGCTACAACACCGCCGAGTTCGAATACCCCTGACACAGTTTTAAGGGAGAGGGGTCTTACAGAAGACGAGAGCAGTCAGAAACAGGTAGAAACCTCGTCGTTAACGACGAAGCTGCAAAATTCCATACCTTCTTCACCGCCTGAACAATCCAGCCTACCCAAAGCTCCATCATCATCATCATCCCATCCACAATTATCATCCACCATCACCAACCTGATCAGCCTTTCAAAATCTCAAACCGAACCCCCACCCTCCTTCCTCGTCCTCGACACGCCTCCACCACCCGACCAATTCCACAGCGCAGACGCCTCATCCTCCTCAGCCCCCTCAGCAAGCTTCCTCAAACGCGTCCACCGCGAACACCGCATCCTCGCCACCTCCCTACCCCCAACCCAGATCTACATCCGCACCTACGAGTCGCGCCTCGATCTCCTCCGAGCCGTCATCCTCGGCCCACCGGACACCCCCTACGAGTTCGCCCCCTTCCTGATCGACCTGTACCTGCCCGCCACCTACCCGGCCCAACCGCCCATCGCGCACTTCCACTCCTGGACCTCCGGCCTCGGCCGCATCAACCCCAACCTCTACGAGGAAGGCAAGATCTGCCTCTCCCTCCTGGGAACCTGGCCCGGACGCGGCATCCAGGGCGAGAGCGACACGTGGAGCGAGAAGGCGAATCTGCTGCAGGTGCTGTTGAGCCTGATGGGGCTGGTGTTGGTGAAGCGGCCGTTCTACAACGAGGCCGGCTTTGAGGGCTACGAGGGCGAGGGCGCGTATCAGGTGGAGAGTCTGCTGTACTCGGAGAAGGCGTATGTGTTGGCGCGCGGGTTTGTGAGGTTTGCGCTCGTCGAGGGCGTCAGGGCCGTCGAGGATGTGCTGGCGTGGGTCTATTTGGTTGGGTCGCGGATTGGAGGAGAAAAGGCTGAGGAGAGAGAGATGGAGGTTGATGGAGATGGTGATGGTGATGAGGGTGCAGCGAAAGGAAAGGCGGCGCTATTGCCAGAACGGCCAGGTCTGGAGGCACAACAACGCCCGGAATTGTTGGGGAAACTGGTCGAGCGGGCCAAGGCGCTGATGGAGTATTCGTCGTCCTGTACGGAAGAGGAGAGGGATGAGCTGGTGGATGGCATGGGCAGGCAGAATGCAGAGGCTTTCATGAGGCCGTTGAGTCAGGGGGCAATCGTGATGCTGAGACGGCATCTGGACGTGCTGGAGAAGGCTTTTCTGGTTGGAGCTTAGGGATACCTAGGACAGGGGTTGCGAATAGATCTTCGTTGATAGTTTCATGTTGAATGATTTGCATGTCATGGTGGGTTTGAGAGGTCTATGTCGATGTCCATGTCTATCAGTTTTTCCTATTCTTCCGGCATATGGTGGCGGCATCCGCTGAGCTGATGCTATTACCTAGTCTGTTTTTTATCGCTACAGCACCATTCGAACCCTCAGCTTGTCACCCTGGACGATCTCGTCTTTTCGCGACATCAGCTCCGGCATATCCCACGTACCTGTTCTCGAATGTCAGTCGCGGATCCAGACAACCTCAACACATCCAGGACAGGAGGAAGAAGTGGCACGCACAAGAAAGATACCGCCCAGCAAGCCATTCTCTCCTTTCCTGTGTCAGCCAGACGATGGTGTCGCCTGCTAGCTCGGGCGTGTCCATGAACACTGTATGGGTGATCAAAATGTGCCGTCAGGGTAGGGCAGAGGGCCACGAGCTTACGGTGGTGTGCTTCTTTGGGCACGCGAGCGGCCAGTTCGGTCATGACACTACCTGGGTGAAATGCGTAGGCCAGGATGCCTTGGTCACCGTACTCGCTCTAAGCGCGGTTCTCGGTCAGTTCTCTGAGCTCTCCGTCACTGCGCCCAACGCCCAGCAACTGGTGCTTGCATGTAACTTACCATGCAGAATTCGGTAAATTTCAGGACGGCGAATTTTGTGGTTATATAGCTCGAGAACTGAATCTTGTGTTAGCTCTTGCCCTGTGTTGGTACGATACCTGGCAGAATGATATACTCCAGGTCTTGCGGTATGAGCTCCAACCGAGCCCAGGTTAAGTATCGTCTTCATGCCACCCTTCAACAGCAGGGGCAGGAAAGCGCGCGTTGACAGGTACACGCCTCTGATGTTGACTTCCATGGTATACCACCAATCCTCTGGATCACTGTCCACGATAAGTGCAGTTTTCTCCAACCGTCCCGCATTATTGACGAGTATGTCCAACCCTCCGAATTCCTGCTCAGCCTGTTTCGCCGCGCCATCTATCGAAGAGTGGTCCAATACATCTAGCTTGACCGTCAACACCTGAGGTGGCTTGTGTCCTGCTTTTTTCGCGGCGGACACGACTTCCGCAGCCAAATCGTCCAGGGCCGAACGCGCTCCAAGGCCTATGGAAGAGGCACCGCTCTCCGCGAAGGCAATGGCGGTGCGCTTGCCGATTCCTTTGGATGCTCCGATGATGAAGACGCGGTGTCCGACATGGTTGGAGCTTTTCAAGGGATTGATCGCGTCGTAGGTATCAGAGTGGATTGTGTTTGTGAATTCATAGCCTAAGTACTAGATGAGTGGTTGTAGAGGATCACCATAAAGGAGGGGGGCTTCAGACCCTGTTGGCGAGTACTTGGTTCTACCCAAGGATAGGCCATTCTATATCAGATTTAGCAATAACGGGAAGAGCAGCGAGAAGCTGTCAAGAGGCTGTCAAGAGGCTGTCAAGAAGCTGTCACCAAAATGGATAGCCATCGGATATGGAAGGGAAAGAGTACAGTATAAAATACAAGGAAACAGCTCCTCAAGACCACCTGTCACGCGGGTGATGCAACATTCATTGTAACATGGTCAGTAGGAGCATCATGGCAGTGAGAATCCTATCTCCGATGCGGCATTTCGGTTGTACCAGTAGGATTATGGGGAAGAGTACAGACAAGGGGCAGCGGCAGTGCTCTACTTAGTGAAAGACGTCATAAGACTCATCATTGATACAGCCCATGCCAAGGTGGGGTAGTATTGTGATGATAGGTACAAAGCAGACAGAGGAAAGGGGAAATTGTTGTAACGACACGCTCTTCTCCAGTCCTCGAGGACAACGCTTTGGCTTTGGAGTGCTGAACTCCGTCGAATGCCAAGATATTACTAGGAGACTCTGAGCACTCAGCACTCAGCACTCAGCACTCAGCATTCAGCATTCAGCATTCAGCATTCAGCATTCAGCATTCAGCACAACGTTGGGGTGTATTCCTCGCGGACCAGGTCCTACGGCCGACATCTAATACGACACAGTTCTATTTTCAGTGACGCTTTTCACGAGCAAAGGTACATGAGCGAATAGCTATTATAATGATTCTGTACCTACCTCTGGCGCGCCATGTTCCAACGATGCGCCGCGTTCCCATGAGGGAAGCGAGAGTGCCACCGGCATCCATTGAGTGTTGAGAATCGACAGTCTCGCAAACGACAGTGCCCATCCAAGACACCTTCTAGCGCGGACCATTGGTCACTCGAGTCTTGTGATGTCTTTGCCTGACCAGCAGGCTCTTCCATCACGCAGGACAGCCATTCCCACGTTCTATATGCTTTCTCTTTCCAAACCTCGCAGCAAGGAATATTTTGGAGATTCTCGGCACATCTGTCCACGTCGAGTACGACTCTATGCTTGCAAGCGTACCGGTTGTAGTTTATGACGCACATCTTGGCTGAGGATGTTGAGAATTGGCAGTAAATATCAGGAGCTGGTTTGTGGAGTATACTCGCAATGAAATTGGATTCGACTCATTCAGATGAATTCATAGGGCTCTGTGGCTGCATATATGTCTCTCTCGACCGGTCCATTGTTCTTCAGAAGCAAAGATTTCTGTCTTTATGCGCGGGACATTGGCTCTTTATTTTCCTCCCTTTGTTGGACATTGAACGCATTTTCTTTTTCATCTTCTCATCGTAGATCGCTTTGTCATCCCATCCCTTTGAGCAAGTCGTACTCATTGTTAGCCAGATCTTTTGTTCCGTTGCTCTATATAGTTTGCCTCTTTCGAGGTTTTGAGCTTCTCCGTTTTCGCCTTGCATAAGTGTATGTTCTAGACCTTCGATCAAATTCTTGTTCTGTGTGATACGTGTTGACTGTAACGAGCGAGGTATGGGCCCCATAAGAAAAGTTGTGCAGCGCACAATCTCATCTGATAGCACGGCAACTACTCGTTCCGGTGTTAAACGAAGAACTACCAAATCTGTCGGACGGGGAGCTCGTCGAGTACCTTGGTGTATCCCTTGGCCCCGTGCCTATACAGGATCCGTAGCAGTTCCGAGACGGCGTGAAGGCGGCCGGAAGAAGCCATCCATCACCAACATTGCCCAGTGGTACCTCGATAGACGCTATCCCTCCCAAGGACCGACAGGTCTAGTCTATGCTCTTCAGGAGCTTCCGCCTTCGCACTCCGCCCAATCGGTGGTTGATGCTCTTAACGCTGCTCTGGCTGCGCTTGAGCTAGAACCGTCGAAAACAGAGAGCTATGCAGTTTGGGATAATCCGGAAGAGCTCTGGGGTCCTCACAATACTCAAATCTGCTCCAGCACCTTGTCTACTGGCCTGGAGAACACGTCAACCACTACTGCTCCCTTACTCGGTCTTTCCACTTTTCCAAATACAGATGCAAGCCGTCCTTCACAAGGAAAGGCATTGTTTCACGAATCCATTGTTGAGACAAAGCATCTTCCGCAGCTTCCAATCTTTGAGTCAGGCTCCGCAACAGCAGACGATTTCTTGCCTTCTCATCCTGCTTGTCCACCAAATCCTTTTGCACCAGTTTTCCCTGTTTCCACAGATTTAGATGTTGAACCCGGCCTTGACCACCTCTCTTCCGTAGCTGATAGTCGGTATCCGCCATTTCGGAACGATCGGACGCAGTCTCAGCCACAAGTTAGAAGAAAAGTTGGGATGAGCGATTTGAAAGCTCGAGCAGCAACACTGCCACAGCTAAGTGTTAATCCGCCACAACGTACACCCACCTGTCTTCGAGTCGGCAGCCCAATAACTGGTCCAGTCATGACACGAAAACCGCTTGCAAAAGATTCTCTCAAGATCCGCATGCCTAAAGATAGGAATAAGGAGAATCTGCCTCGGTCGCTGCAAGCTACAGATAATGGTTCGGCCCTTAACCCAGGTCCAGACGCTGGGAAGTGCGTCATCACCGCTGCTGACGCCGTGAAAGATGAGTGTAAATCTCAACTTGAACCCCTTGACTCAGACTTGGGCAGTTTCACCTGTGACTTCCCTCCAATCGGCTCCCGTGGCCCTTCGCGGGCTCGAAGTGGAGTAGTACGAGGGGGAAAGTTTAAGGAATCAACGGTCTTTCCCTGGGAAACAGGTTGCTCCTCATCGGACTCGGCTTCGACCTCACAAACCTCCATAGCACAAACGAACTGCTATTCCTGTAGCTCGACGAAAAAGCATGGCAGTTCGCGGCATGTCGGTACCACGAAGGACGTCTCACCCCTTTCAAACCCATCTGAACCCATGAAAGCTGCACATGGTGATTTAGAAAACGTTGCCATGTCCAACGCCACGCTCAAAGCGCTTTTAGCAACGGAAGGCGACGCCAACCATTCCCGAAAGGAGATGGAAGAACGAATTGCCAGCAAGCGGCTATCAGAACATTCTGCTGCCGTGATTCAAGGCTTCCGGGACTTCACTCACCGCTCCTTCTTTCCTTCGCCAGAGGATGTACGATCTCAGTCGGATGGCACCCTATGGCCTCGGGCGCCATCCCAGAATCGAGCAGCAGACTTGTCGGGTGTACAGGCACGAGCGGCGTCTGAAACGAGTCTTGCCATTCGAAAGCAGAAAGGTAGGGGTATCATTTTTACGGACGATGGACCTTGGAAGGTTGTTCGATGATCCTTCCAATCCTATTTTGCAAATTCTTGCATTTTCAAGCATTTTACAAGGTGGGTGCTTGTTTTGGGACTTTTGAACGAGTGGAGTTTGGAGTTTGGAGTTTGGGCTTAGGGGTTTCGGACACGGTAGGCGAATTTGGGACATTTCCGATCTCTGCTTTGGATCATGCCGGAGGTGAGTTGCTCGTCCATATCCCATTGTTGCTCCGACTGCTTTGCTGTTCGCTTCGCCACAGTGTTTGGAAGTCTTGATCTTCAGAGCGGCAGAATTTTTTTCGAATGTGGTAGGCGAATCAGGGACCTTTCACCAGTGCTCAAATAACCTCGAGGAATGAAAAGATCTCATGCGGATTTTTCTTCTCTCCCAATCGAAGATGAGTCGTCCCCCCCCCCTATGCTGCGTCGCCCACAGGATCACATTGCTGTTTTCATCGCGATCATCTGAAGTCTGGAGTTTGGAGTCTGCAAGTCTTCCGCCTACGGTAGGTCATTCAGAGACCTCGAGATGTTTTCCACGGAGCTGGCTCTCGTGAGAAACTAAGAAGGTCTCAATCTGGCGGAGTTTGTGTGTCTCAAGATGCAGATAAGATACAGCCAGAGGCCACTTTGCTGGGTTTTTCATGTCTCAGATTGGATCGTGTTGATGTCTGTCTTACTTGTCCTTGTCCATCTGTTTTCTGTAAGGGTTTATCTCTTGCTTCATGGATCTCATAGAATGCATTAGCATCAGGTAGGAGATGTGGATTTTTGCTTTTATAGGACCCATAGACCGTTGCTTCTTAAGATTCTCTAACCTTCCACGGCCGCAAGATTCTATTATCATCTATCTGATTCTATGATATATACCTCTCAAGCAAGCACACTTGGGTGATAGAAATCAATGTCTCACAGCCGCCCAAAGCATGCAACACGATCAATGAGTACAGAGAAAAGTCGGATTGCCTACTCCTCCCATTCATCTCCCCTTCTAGCAGCTTACCGTCAAAGAAAAACTCATCCAATCAGATAATAGGTACTGCACACTTCTATGTGTTCATGGATGGCAGGCAGGGGAGCGGAGCGGAGCGAAACGAAACGGAACGGAACGGGGCGCCATAGAGTGGAGTAAAGATTGCGGTTGTGTGATCAGAGAGGAGACGTTCGGGCCCAGACCTGGGTCTGAGTTGGGGCGGTTGGGGAGAAGCTGATGATGGGATTGAGTAGATAAGTAAAAGTTAGCCGGCTTCCATGGGAATCAAGGGATCATCAAGCTGGACAAAGTAGGGACATGCTATGTTTTGGAGAGATGTGATTGGGCCAGTATCGCCACTGCCTCTTTTTTGATTGAGTGGGGATTCCTTCTGAGCATATATATAGGCTTCGATGGTAGATGGAGATGAGAGGGGGTGAAGAAGGTTGGTAGATCAACCAATGCCTTCCAAATCTCCAACGCTGCGTCTCCCTATCCATTGTGCCGGCTCGGGATCAGTCCAAGCAACGCGCTCATTCCCATTGCCTGTCCATGCCCTCCACCCTCCATATATTCAATTCTCCGTGTTCCCATGAAATCCAAAGAACCGCAACTGTAACCCCAACCGCTACTTTTGAACGTTTATCTCCCTTATTCTTCTTCTTCTTCTTCTTCTTCTTCTTCTTCTTCTTCTTCTTCTTCTTCTTCTTCTTCTGGGTCATCCCGCCGGATTTTCCACCACGGTCCATCGTCGTTTCGGCATATTCGAATCCTTTTTGAAGCCACTACCCCATAATCCCATCTGACTCGCTGTCCTTGTTGGTGTATGAGCATGAGTCTTCGTGTATGGAGGGCTTTTCAGCTGGTTATATGGTTTTGATGACGCAATAGGAGTTGGGCTTCTATTCAGAGCTCGGGTCCCGTTGCCATTCACCTCCGTACCCTGCTCCTCCTGCTGTTGCTGCTGCTGCTCCTCCTCCTCCCCCGGCCGAACCTGCTCATCAGGCGCCACATTGCTATCCTTTCTTCTTAAGCTCAAATCATTCGATCCATCCAAACCTCTAGTTGCACAAGCGGCGATCGATTTTGCATTCATGCTCCCAAAATCCGGTAAAGCATCACTCTCCCCACCACTTTCACTTGTCGCTTCGTTATTGGAATTACTGCTCCACGTCGTGCCACTCCTCCACAGCCCACTTGGGATCTTAGGTGCACTGCTGATCGTTGGGTATATCCCATTCCTCAGAGCTGAATGGCCACTCTTGCTTCGGTGTAACCCGCCAGCGCTGCTGAAGGCTGCACCAGCAGTGACTGGTCTAGCAGACGGCGCTGTGGAGAAAGTAGCGGCGCCCTCTCCAATGGTGAAGCTATCGCTGGAGAATGAAGTGGCAGGTCTTCTGTAAGGCGAATTGGATGCCGAAGATCCAATCCGAGGGGAACCTGCACTTCCTGACAAAGGATTTGACCCGGCACGTAGATGATCCGTTGATGCTGTAAATTTCATCTCGTAGTCCTCCGCTATTCCAAGATCGATCGATCCTCTCCTGCTGCTTCTTCTTGCCGATGATGGCGCATTATTATTGTTTGTCGAGTTAGCGTCCTCGATCTCACTCTTCTTCTGCCTGGCACTTTTCGCTACGCTCCCCTTCCTAACAGCCATAGTCAAACTCGCCATGCCAACATCCAACAGCACGGGTTGGTTGGTTAACGCCCCTAGTAGCGCATTACACCCTGCTCCATGCGTGACGAGGATCAGCACCGTATCTGTCTCCACTTCATCCGCTGAATCAACGAACATCTCTGCCGCCTTATTAACAGCTGTACCGTGCTCCTCGTACCACTCTATCATTTTGGAGAGACCGTTTCGAAGCCGCCGGTGCATGCTACTCCATTCTTCGCCGTACTCGCCACCATTGCCCCAGCATTGCGGTGGGCGCATGCTATCCCATTGATAGGAAACGTCGATACAGGCATCCCGAGCGTGAGCGACGTAGCCGACTGGGATGGCATCAGATGAGGAAATAGCGTAGGTTGGGGTGGGTGGGACGTATGCCAGCTCGTCATTGGAATTAGAGGTAGTGAGGCTGGTATTTAGTTTCGAGGGATAGCGCCGAGAATATGATGTACCAGGTGAGTCGCTGCTGTGAGTGCTGGAACGAGTACGGTTGGGAAGCGAGTGACTGAGCGCATGACCAAGTGCGGCCATGTTCGCAAGTCCGGTCTTTTCTTCTGATTCATCCGCCGAGCTGGAAGCGCTCCAATCTGAGCTCCAGCCTCCAGGAAAATTGCCATGAGTTCTTCTTCCGGAGTCTGATCCTTCGATTGCTTCACTAGGCCGGAGGAGGTCTGCTTTGGCACTCGCGACCATCATTACTGATTCAGGTGGAGGTGTGATGTTTTCGAAGTAGTCAGGCGACAGCCACTCCCCTAGAAAAGCATCCAGTCGAAGCTCAGCCACGCGGTGTTTCTTAGACTGACAGGGTATGGAGGGCGCAGAGGCAAGTGGCTCAGCCGAATTTGGATTCGTTGGAAGAGGAGATGGCTCAGGCAATAAGGGAGTAGTCGGAAAATCCTCCGCTGGTTCAGGAATGGCTGATAGCCCGGGTGAATTTTCCAGTGCGTGAATATGAGGCGATCCCGAATGCATGGTATGATGTTTTGCCACCGACGGCGCTCGTCCTTTGAACTGTCCAATGCCCGCAGCAATTGCTATTGAGGTCTGCACACATCTGACAAAAGGTGAGGAATGTATGATGATTTTGTGCTTCCTCTTCCGCTTTTGACCCGTCTGCTCTGAAGTGCCGCCAGTCATACCATTGCTTTTGATGTCTTCCTGTTCTTCCTCTCTAGCTCTCAAGATGCCGCCAATCCGCGCTCCTAGTGCTCGAGCCTGTGTCCAACCACCGTAGGTTAGAGGAGGGTCGTATGGAGTCGGAGAAGTGAGATGCCATTGCTTGTCTGCTTGGTCAAGTCTTGCGCCGTGCCTGATTGAGTCAGCATGGCTCTGGAGTAGTTGTTGGGAGCGTGATTCCAACCTTGCGATTATAATGACAGCAGGCGCCTTCCCCATGATCTGAGAGTGGATAGAACGACCACTATACAAGTAGAGCTTCGGAATGATGCATAGAATGTCTGGCTTTGGGAACGTGTCGCGGCAGAGGAGGGCGATGTGGGCGATGTGGGCGATGCAGTGATGAAACAAGTGGTACGGGGCTCTGACGTATGGATCAGAGGATGGAACCCGACCCAGACAACGGCGAAGAAGGGACACGAGTACTACAGCTGGCTTTCATCTCCACTGCTGGTGGGCCAATTCGTTCTGTTTCCTTCCAGGTGTAGCACTGGTTTCATGAAGCTTGACTTGTAAATGCGGTGACTACATACGCCGTACATGCTGGGCATCATATTGAGTATCACCCTGAGCATCACCCTGAGCATGTGACATGTGATCCAGCTGCCTTCCCCGCATTTCATCTCCACCCACAAATTACTCGTACTGTATGTTACTGTACCCAACCCGGAGAAGACAACGACCGAGGACCAATGACTGATGCCTGATGCCTGAGGCCTGATGCCTGAAGACCGATGACCGATGACCGATGAAATCTTCTTCACAGCTCTGTCAATTCACAAACAAGATCTGGTCTATCTCTCCATGGGCTTGCAAGGGCGACCCAGTCTGGAACAAGAGGTGAGGCGCCCTCCTCCCTGCTGAGTTGATCACCATATTCTAACAGTAAATGCCTCAAAATATCGCTCACCGTGCCCCTTCCAGACTACCTTGGAAGAAAGCATAATACCCAACCCACTAACAACCAAACCAGAGCTTGTCCAAGCAGCAAAAGATATCTAAACCCTGCAATATGTGTCATGCAATCAATCACCCCTACTCCACGCTGAGTCGTACCCTCACACGCAAACCCATATACCTCTATCGACGCCTTTCTTGTGAAAGAATTATACTTCACGTCTTCCCTCCTAGCAGCGAGTATCGAGATTGTAACCAGGCTCTCTTCGCACCGGCACTACTCTCCGTTTTCTTCTTACCCTTGCTTTCACCTCCAGTTTTACTGAGCGACATCCGGCTGCGCTGCAAATTCCGGTACATCTTTTCCGCATTTGAAAGGTCTCCCCGTCTGCTCGGGGCTGTTGTCTGTTCATCTGGGCCGTCATTTACTCCTTCGTCTTCCGAAGCAGCATCCTCGGACGCACAAGCGGACGCATTCGGGGTTCTGTTTCCATCACCCACCGAGACGGGCGAAACATCTCTTTGCTGCCACTCCAATCGTATTGTAGATGAGTTACTCGCAAGAGTGGATACGCTGAGCCGGCCTCGGCTGCGATCAGTAGAACTCAGAATACTGTTTCTGATATGAGACGAATCGGCGCTAGATCCGCTGGTCGTTGATCTGGCTATATCACGGTTGGGAATTATTCCACGCAGGCCGGCTGAATCTGATGCCAAGCCAGTCTGCCGCGGACGGCCAAGGTCTGCTGTCACATACTTTCGCGCCGTAGTGCTTGTGCGAGCATGGGTTGGGGAATGCTGCGACAGTGCTCTGCCCAATTCAGGTGCAAAGAGATCCTTGGCGGGAAGCGAAGGAGGCCGGGATGCCGGTTTGAAAAAGCTATCGAGCTGCTGCGGCTCTGGTGGTAAGTCTGACTGCACATCACTATCAGAGGACATATACGAAGCTCGAGGATCTGTATGCATATGACTCCAACCTGAGATGTCGGTCCCATTCTGTATCCGATCTGGTCGATCAGCAATAGACTGGAGATCAATGATCTCGTCGTCTGGAAATATGACAGAGTACCTTCTCCGTCCAAACGATTCTCTGTCAGCCTCGTTGTCAACTTTGTACATGCTTTCTTTGCCTAAACTATACTCGTCGAAATTGAATGATGCCAAAGAGGAATTTGTTTCCTCGAATCTTTTTGAAATTCCCAGCTCCTTCTCCTGCATCGGTGTGAGGGTTACCGAATGCTTCAAGGGAGCACGCGCCGCTAAGCGCGACTTTCCTGGAGTGTTAACGTGACTTTGGAGACTACAATGAGCAGTTCCGGAGCTTGTGAGATGTTGAATACAGCCTTCTAGCGTAGTTTCGAGCAATGAAGCATCTGGTCTCTTATCTGCGGATCTTGCCAAACATTCTCGAGCGATGTCCATGACAGGACCAACAGCCGAGAAGATTTTGCCATCCTCCTTGGAAGCCTTCTTTTTCGCATCTTGCTCTAACGCCACCGTCCAAGAAAACACCTGACCAAGGTTGGCGTGAAAGCTTGCATCTGCAACACCTCCCCCTCTCCCAGCCGTTCGATTCTTGGCCGAGCGATGCCGTGAGAAGGCACTAGAGCCTCGCTTGCAGAGGAAAGTGATGATTTCGATAATGATTGCGCCTAAGGAGAAGATATCCGCGGCAAAGGGATCAAATTGCGCAGATTGCCATGTTTGGATCAGTGCACTTCTGATCTCGCTCGGGGCGACCGTGACAGAACGCGCGGTTGCAGTATTGACGTTCTGTCCGCCATCTCCGCTGTGAGAAGAGACATGCGAGCGAGCTGTAGAGAACGAGGTTGGCAATCTAGGGCGCAACTGATGATCTACTTGGTTAGTAGGCACCCGCAATGAGTTTGACCTGTCTTGTCTTGTCTCCGACGAACTCGATGACAAGATCGAGGCAGCGTATTCGGATTTGTCAAGACTTCTTCCTTGCCCGCGAGGATTATTAGCTTTCGAAGTTGGGATGAGTGGATAGGCGGTTGATGTGGGTTTAGAAGTGTCAATCGGAAAGCCCGACGAGGTTGGCGGTGTAAGCGAGGGTCGTCTCTCGTGCGAATCGTTGACAGAGCTCGACGCGCTATGCCTACTTGTGTTCTGCTTTCGGGCTGTACGGCCGCCGGAATGCATTGTGAGCATAGCCGGTGTTTTGGTCTGCATTGTAGCTGTCCTCTTCCAACGCTCTGGTGCTGCATATTGGTATGATTCGATATCGCTCACCTTCACATTGCTGTGTGTGACAGGCAAGCCATCAACCTGCCCAAGACAGATCTGATATGCACTGTCGATTATAATGTTTGAGGGACGGATTGCACCGTGATGCGCGCGATTGCTGTGAAGCCATGCTAGACCATTTGCCAGGCAGTGTGGCCAGTTTAGTACGGTTTCACGACGTTGGGGTTTTGGTAGACTCTCGAAATGCTTTGGCGGGTTATCCAAGAACGAGTTGAGCGTGTATTCGATGCTCGGCGTAAGCAGCACAAACAAGCTGTTGCCATGGCTGTAAGATCCATAAAGTGACAAGACATGCTGATGTGCCAAAGTTTTGGCAAAAGCTATTTCGGAGAGGATATCTGCTTCGGTGAGATGTGTGTGAGACTCTTCAAGGATTATTCTCTTTCGACCATATACCTTCACGTCGCCAGATCCAATATGCACTTTTTCGATCCCATCTTTCGCCGCGCGACTGATACCGCTCGCTGACCCCACGAGCCTTACTGGAACGGTTTCCTCGTGCAGAAAATGTATATGATGACCTTTCCTCACGTCTCTAGCTACGTACTTGAATTGCGCTTGGTAGAATCTTCTGTCCAGCGAGGTGTCCGACCCAGAAGAGAGTCTCAAAGTGTGCACCGCTTCTGCCGCGATTGGCAAGTCCTTATCGTCATAGGATTCGTCGACAAGACGGAAGATCAGCCCTGGAACCCCAAGGTGTGTGAGAATAAGGAAGAATCGGGTCGCGCGTTCGAGAATGCAGCCAAGGTAGGTATGGTTGGTTACTCCATCACCAAAAATAATAGATCGCTTCAGCAAGTTTTGCTCTTCAAGTCTGAATTGCTTGAGGACGTATTCGGGAGTCACCGTGCTCTGGACTCGTTCATCTGTCCACCATGTCTGACTGTCCGTCATGGTCGCCGCATGTTGTCTGGCTGGCTCCCGCAACGGTGGGGCGGAGCAGTTAAATTCATGGTGGAGAAGATATACCGTGGTAGTCGTAGTGCTTCGTCTGCGGGCATATGCAAATGGATCCAGGGTGAAACGAGCCAAGGAAGTTTGATAGACGGAAACGGAAGCCGATCAATAGCTGGGAATGGAAGCAACTACCACAAGCTGCAGGAAGGGATGGGGCCATCTGAAGCAACAGATAAGTATGTGGAGGACAAGCGGACAAGCGTTGTGGTGGTGGGGGTTGAGATAGAGTACGGGGTACTCCGGGACGGAATCCTCTTGACGGGTGGTACACAGACTCAACTACTTCTATCTGCTCACTCTACTCCGTATTTCATACCCATGTAGCGCTATCCTGTCGTCCTCATTTAATGGGTTGGCTCAAGGCGTTACTACTAGTAGTAGCTGCCGAGATAGGAACGGCCCCCAAGCACTCCCCTCGGGATTGCTGTGTCACCTACCTCGAATGGCAAACACTCAAACACAATCAAAGAATAAATAGCTCATAGTTCTTTCTACTTGGCAACGATAGAGTTCGCCGGCTGCAGTTTTGACATCAGATCATGCTCTGCGGAAGCACCAAGTGAAAACATCACCCTTGTCTTGGTAATAAGGTAGTTAGCCAAATGTCTCCACCAGCCGTGGCTGGACAACCCTGTTCCCCGGTGCGTCAGGTTTGGCTAAACAACTAGACGGCGCGCTATGGTTCATGTTCATGTAGATAGACGTTCTTGTCGTCCTTCGGATTGGATGATCTGGGCGTTGATGACTTTGGTACCTTTTGGGGGCGAGGGACAGATGCATCGGTTCCGCTAGTGAATCGACGACTTGGTAGCCTCGTACGAGTAAGCTACCAAGTACTCCGTATTTCGATCCCAAGTTCCATGGGATCTGACGGCTGCGGCCTGCGTGCTCGGTATGTCGCATATTACTTCTCGTAGACTTCGCTTGCTGTATGAGAAGAATCAACCATAGATGCCTTGACCGAGCCTCGAGCACAGTCATTGTCCGATCAACTTACCCAGTTTCTCTCGACTATTTCACAAACATTTGTGATAAAACTGCAGTCGAGCCTCCATGAAACGCAGGGCTGGACGGTGCAGATGTGGGTTGCATATATTATGCATCGTTATATGTTCACGACTTTTCCATAGTCAGCAGCCATGAAGAGTCTCCAGGATGTTCCCACCTGGGACTAAGTTCAATCAAACTTTCTGAAAAGTGTCTCTGAATCCTTTTCAATCTTACTTCCCTCTACGGACTTGTTCCTAATCCGCAACAGAATCAATGTCTTACCGGGCCTTCTCCAATTCCATCTATCTTTGCTTGGGATGTGAGCTTAATCAATGCCTGTGCTACTGCATTGGTGGATCACTAGCCCTTTCTCGTTTCAAGACGCATATCCCTGGCGGTTGTGGTGTGTCGAAGCTCTTCTTTTGTCTGTGCAACATGCAAACACAGGTACTTGTTCTAATCGATCAATCACCCTCCATGCAAAAATATCACTGCCTTCTACCTCGGTTCCGATACGTAGGCTAGGTTTGAGCTCTTGATAGGAGAGGACGATTCCTCGAATTCGGCATTGTTGACATGGGCAATGCCTGTAACACAGGGTAGTGTCTTTTGAGGTAGCAACACACGCTATTGCCAAAAAGCGGCAGAACCTGGACCTCGATTTGGACCACTCGCTTAGAACATTCCAGCGCGATGGAATACCTCATTGCAAATATTGAAAGCGGTGCCTTGACAGGGTGTTTTAGAGGGACAGCTTTTTAAAATCGTCGGTAGAATAGGCGACTGGTCACGTGAAGTTTGAAGCCGTTTCACCAAATAGTCGTCCTCGACGAACCTTACCTTAATTACAGATGATAAAGACACGAGATTTCATTGATTGCATAGTATATAGTAATTGGTAAGTAGCTACTCTGTATCTGAAGTGCCTTATTAGTACTAGTACTTACCTGGAGAAGGGTTGAAAAACAATGCCGTATTGGTCCTTAGCAAAACAACAGATCGTTGATCATTCAAGGATCGTTAAATGACCACTGGATGACCATATTTGATTGTTATATGACAATGATACTGGGACAAATCTGATCAGATTAAAGTCTCAGCCGTATATATCTCACAAGCCACCTCATAGGACGGTCAGGCTCAAATTACACGTAACTTCTCCTGCTAAGTACTGGTACTATTAGTACTGCCAGTCATGGTGTACGAGGGTTTATTGCCAAGGCCAGACTCGGAGTCACGCTGACCATTTCACCGACATGTTATGTAGACTCTTTGGGTCCTCGTTGACATCTGTAGGGTAATAAGAGGCTGAACGTCCTCGAGCAACTATACTGGTCGCACAGGGTATGTCGTTGCAAATATACCTTGCACATACTGGGCAACGTCTGCAGGCAGACCCAATTTCATTCGCTTCGTACGGTCACCAGTAGACGAACCGTTACGGGCGTTACTAACTGCTAATCCAGGCCAGACGCTTTGAAATCATGGATAGCCAACCAAGCATCAGTCCCAATAGATCGTCAAATTCTCATCACCGGGCGAGGAAAGAATGTTCGGCAGCAAAATCTGCTTACAGAGGTATGTGCAGCACCCGAGTCTATGCACGGCGCATCCTTAGTAGAATCTGTCAGATGCCATGCCGAGTACGCCAGATGCGCATGGAGTCACTGTCAATCCTCAATTAAATCGTGCCATTGCTGATTGCTGCTCAGACGGAGGTCTTCGTCTACGATAAACAGTATATTTCTCCTACCTGCGATGACCATCCTCCGGACACACCCTTACCGCAAATTTTACACCTGCGGGAGCCACCCACGACGTTGGCAAACCAGGCCAGTTTCCAAGCATGGCGCGACTTGTCCAAGGATCGGCGAACCTGGGCTGCGGAGCTTGTGGAATCCGTTGCTCCTTATCGGGATATCACTCGACGGTGTCTGGAGGAAGCAGATATCATTCACCGAGCGTCTTCTCTAGCATTGAACAATTTGCAGTCTCATGTACGAAGTATCCAGGACAAGTTCGAGGAGACCAAGCTATGGGCCAAAGCGGCAAGTGACGATCATCACAACGTCCTACGAGATTGGAAGGGAAACCTCCAAATCTTGGACAGGGTACCAGCAACTCGCGACTTCGCTTTCCTGCTGCAAAGACCAGGTACGCCGACGAAGAAGAAGGCTCAACATCGAAGTGAGCCGTCCGATACAATAACCTTACGCGCCTTCATCAATGAAGAGGAGGTTGAGAGAGCTGCTTCTGAGCTCAGTGTTGATGCTCATAAATTCCGCATCCGGCTGGAGGAACTGGATGCTACAATGACAGATATCTCTGCTGCCACTCAAGAAGTGGAGAAAGATATTCACCGGGGCACGGAGAGCCTGAGTATTGAAGAGTTTGAAAACCTTTTCGCTGATGTGGAAACGCTGACTAGAAAGATCGGCACTGACCATGAAGACCTTCTTCGACTTCCTGACCATAAGAATTCCATACCGACCGCTTCACGTCGAGCGCTGATCCATACACGAGACCTCCTCCCGTCATTGCAGAGCTTGGCATCAGATATTAGCCACTTTGCCCATCAGGTAGCGATCAGGCGAACCTCCTGCCTTCAAGCTTCGACCTTGGCTTTACAGAATATCTCAGTCATTCAGTCAGGGCTTGGGGATTTCCAGTCACAAGTAAGCAGCCTTGGACTGACGTCAGAAGGCATGGATGCCTACGACACCGTCCGTTCTGTATTTGATTTACCCGTTGCTTACGGGTCAACCCTGGTGGAGTCAATCCGTAGGACCGAGTGGACAGAAAGTATCAAAGCAGATACAGACCACGTCTCGCAAGAGCTGAAAGTTTACAAGGAAGCTGAACAGCGTCGTAGGCGGAAGTGGAGGAAGAGCATGGGTTCCCTGATTAATGAGATTTCGGATAACACTGGCCTTGGTATTGATATCAGTATCTCAGACTCTGGTAGTCCGTGGCCTTCGAGCAGTCGTCAAGGAGTATTCGACTATATTGAATCACTGAGAAATGTCGGGATTGATGACGCCGTGCAGCATGTCACCAACCTGCTGAAAGAGCTTGAGGCCTCAAAGCCACGAAGAAAAGGTGCTCGCGCATTCACAGGTGGGAGTGTACATGATGTGGACGTAGCCATCGATAATAGTTCTGTCCTCTTGGGGGACGAAGACGATACTATGAGGAATTTAAGGAACGAAAAGTCGAGACTGGAAGATAAATTGAGGGCGTCTGACAGCCGTGTTCGTAAATTGGAAGATCTGCTCCACCGTCAGAGCCAGATGAATAGACCAACGAGTATCAATTTTGGACCTTCACCTTCGGAGCCTGAGCGTCCCCCTCACTCACCGGTTGGTCTGCCATCACCGCGTCCGAACGAGTTGATGTCACGACGGTCTTCCGTTTCATCACGTCGTCATTCCTCGAACCAGAATCCGGAAGAAAGAGTCCTAATTCAGAGAATTGTTAGTCTAGAAGCGGACTTGCGAGCTGAACGAGACTCGGCACTTAAACTACAACGTGAAGCACATGCGGACCGCCGAGCATCCACGGAGAACCGTGAGAGGATGAACGAAGCGGAATCTACAAAACGGGATCTCCTGGCTAACCTTGAGGCCCAGCGCCAGGAATTTGATGACGAACGACAGCTACTTGAAGATGAGATGCACAAGCTCAAGATCCGACTGGAAGAAGTAGAGGACGAGCTTGACCGCGTCCTGGGCAGTCGCGATCATCAGAAAATGACCTCGGAAAATACCATCGTTGAGCTACAAGCTGAGCTAGATCGCCTAAGGAAGTGTACCTCGGAAGAGATCTCTAAAGCTCAAGGGCAAGCTGATTTCGTCCGCAACGATTTTATGTTCCAACGAGACCGGGCAAACGCTATTGAAAAGCAGTTGCAGCAAGCAAAGGAGGAATCTTGGTCATTACAAGATCAGAACCTCAATCTTGCAAATCAACTACGTGATCAGGCAGATGCTCAGCTCGAGCATGTGTCTTCGCTTCAAGCAGCACACTCGCATTTATCACCAGGGGGTCCAGCCTCGGGAGATCTTGGACGTTTGGCTTCAGCTATTGAAATTCTGTCCGAAGGATTGGCGATCCATGCACGCAATAGCGACGAAGCCGCACAGCTTGCTTCCGCGGAAAATAAATCGCTCGAGGAAGAACTCCTACAGACCAAGAGCCAACTCGAGCAGGCAAAGAACCAGCTGGCTACGGAAGAGACAGAAATATTCACGTTTCGCGAGAGTCTTGCCCAAGAACGTGGCAAGGTGGCGTCACTACGAAACGAACTGGCAGATGCCCAGACTGAATTGAATAATCTTCGCACAAAATTTGCTGCAGGAGAAACGGGATCAGAAGCCTTGAAAGATCGCCTCTCGGAAGAGGAGTGTAAAGTAGCTGACCTGACAGAGAGGCTTGCAGTCGCAGACTCGAATGCGGAAAGCTTCGAGCAGGAAATCTTAATATGGAAAGACAAGGTGCAAAACTTAACTACAGAGGCTAAGCAATGGAAGGATCAACTCGATGCGCGTGGTGTGCGAGCGAAAGACCTATCTCAACGTTTGCTGTCACACAACGATCGTATGGTTCGTATGCTTGAACAAATGGGCTATTCAGTCGTCCGTCAAGACGATCAGCTGGTGATACAACGTGCCTCGAGGGTTAATGCAAGTATGGTCCTTACAAGCGAGGGTTCTACGTCAATGTACCGATCGCTCTCGGGTCAATTACAGACTCAGCATTATTCGAATGCCTCCGACCTCGACACGCTGTACTGGATGTCCGACTCGGATGCAACTAGTGAAGACACCAAATTTCAGAACTTCATCTCCACCCTCTCGCGTCTTGATATTGAAGCCGCAGCGGACCTGGTCGCCAAGAGATACAAGGACGTTGAGAATTTGGCTCGCAAGTATCAGAAGGATTCCAGGGCATACCGCGAGAAGACACATCGTCTTCAAAGCGAAGCGCACGACAAGATCGCTTACCGGTCTTTCAAAGAAGGGGATCTAGCACTTTTCTTACCAACAAGAAATCAAGCCACAAGACCATGGGCCGCGTTCAATGTCGGCGCACCACACTACTTCCTTCGTGAACAGGACATCCATAAGCTACAAAGTCGTGACTGGTTACTGGCCCGCATCAGCAAGGTCGAGGAGAGAGTTGTTGATTTATCCAGGTCACTCTCTAATGGCCATCACGGCAACAACCTTCCAGCTGGTGTAGATCGCCGTTCCATCAATACAGAAGCAAGTGACCATGGCTCCACCAAATCTGTTGATGACGAAAATCCATTCGAATTATCCGATGGTCTACGTTGGTACATGATCGACGCCAGCGAAGAGAAACCAGGCACTGCACCATTCCTCACCCCTGGGCTAGGCAAGAGTACAGTCGCAGCAACAAACATCGATGCAAGAGGAAGCATACGGCTGACCAAGGAAGGGAAGAAAATCCGAGATTCGAGCGGAAGCGGTACCGCAGCAATAGCGACCAAAACTCTCACTAAAAGCCTAGACAGTCGAAGAAGCAGCTCAAACAGCAAAAAGGGTCACGTCATGAGTCCAAGTACAGCAGCGAACACTGCTGGTGACGGTAACGAGAGCGCAGTCCTCGAATCATCGCGCCCGACTTCGTCGTCGATAAATCAAAATCCGAAGCCGCCTCCTGAAGCGGTGAATCCGTCCGAGTCGGCGGAACAGGCCAGAGAGGATGCGCCTATTTTTGAAGTGGTGCGGAAAGATCTCCTACTTGGCCCATGATGGTGGGACTGATTTTGCGTTGCGTAGGGTGCTGTCGAACGTCCTTACAGCCCTCGAAGCCTATTTATACCGGGAGCATCGTCTGGTAAGTTAAGAAGCGGCAAACTCTCCAATCAGGAGACGGCGATGTTCAGCCCTTTGAGCAGAGGTACAACTATTACTCCAGGTGCGAACAGGAGTCCAAACAAGGACCAAGCACAGCGGCAGCAACAGAGACAAAGGCAGCGACAAGCGAGTCCGCAGAAGAAACCCTGGGATAAGTTGTGGAGTATGGAGTATCGATTTGAGAGTGGAGGAAGTGGGAATGGCAGTTAGTTGAGGACACTACTATTGAAGTCAACCCCCAAGGTCATCCATGCTTTCTCGTCTTGCTATGAGAGGGGATATGAGACATTGTTCCTTCCATAAACCCGAGCATAGGAGGCATGCGAGTGACGGTCTAACGCCCCATCAACGAAATTGCCCTTGTTGTTATCCCCAAGCTCCGAAGTTCACCACGTTGCGTCGGCAAGTGTGCATATATCGACCAACCCACCGAGCGGGCAAGCGAGAGAGAGAGCCGGTCCATCACCGACCGTCCTTGAACAACCTTGCAGCAAAGCAAACAACTCGGCCAGACCTGGATTGCACCATATGTTTGATTCAGTGAAAGCGGGAGCGGGAGCGACAGCGAGTTTCTGTTAGAATTCAATACCCCCCAGACACATACTTGAGTAGCTACATAAGTATCATATATCCTTCCACCACGCTGCTATCGTCATGTGTATCTTTCTTTCCGCCAGCTGCATCCCCGTCATGTACCAATAACGATCCAAGCTAACTAGTGAGAAATATGATATACCTCTGCGATTTTCGGACCACAGTAAAGTAAAGCCAGCTCTTTGGCTTCTATCCATGAGTCCCAACCTTATCTCTCGCATACCCGGCGCATGCAGACAAGTTCAACAGGGAGACCCGTGCCTCCAGTTTTGTCGGATGATGGGAAGACAGAAGGACGTATACTGTTGACCACTAAGTTAGGTTGCACAGCTCGAGAATAAACGCGAGGATTACGAGCGTAGCCATGCCTGCCCATACCGGCCTCTGTGGGCTGGAGTCAACTAGATATACATAGGAGGTTCGTTCGTAGCTGGATTTCCATACCGAGTACGGAGTACAATATCCTAAATTACTAAATTCAGGTAGAATCGAGGGAGGAGGTATGGTTTGGAGAAAAGTTGGGCGGTTTCTGCTACTACTACTGCCACTACTATTCTGGAAGATATCATAGCACATATGGGACTCTTGTTGAATACACACTTGGGAGTTGGTGGCCACGATATCTCACTCCGCTGATTTCAGTCCTTGGGGTTGGGGGGGCCCTCCATTGGTTGCTGATTGGTTACACTGTCGCGAGGAAATTCATATTCATATTCATGTTCACATTCGTATTCATCATTATATGCTCCGTATACAGCGCAACTGCAAGAAGCTCTGGGTGGATTTTGTTGTCTTGTCAAATGCTGTGCTGTGCTGTGCTGTGCTGTGTTGCGTTGTGTTGCACTGCATACGAAAAAGCTTCAGCCAACAAATAAATGTACATGACGTGCTTTTGTTGCCCTCTTGAATGCAAAATAAGGGGTAAAGCAGGAACTCGAAGGAAGGGAAAGGGGCCGCTGGAAAGTACATTGATGATGATGACTGATGGAACCATGTGATTCCACCACTTACGCTTGCTTGAGGAATAGTGGAAGAAAATGGAATTAGTGATTGATATTTCTCCGCCTGCTCGTGTTTGCTTAGTACATAAACTCTCTCCTGCTTCACTCCACTGCTGTGCTGTGCTGCACTGCGTTTTGCCATGGCCGGGCTGCCGTGCCATGCAGGGAGAGAATGATAGACGCTGAATCCTTCCGTTTTTCATAGAACAAACGCCCAAAAGAAAACTAAGAATTAGACATTCTTGGCTGCCTGATGGATGGATGGATGGATAGTGCATCGCTGAGGTGCGTTCGAGGTTCAGGTGTGGTCATAAATATGTATGCGCTGAAGGACCGAACGGATGCTGAAACTGATTGGACGCCCGGCTAACGTATGCAAAGTGTACAAGACGATGTGGATGGGTCGGATTAATCAACATCAAACCCATCATCATTGAAGATGCCCTCTGTCTCTCCAGTCTTCATGACACCACTCATCCGGTGTGAATTCGTCCGTTGTGGCTTCAACGAGTCATCGTCGTCACGACGCATCTCGTCGCTTCCATCTGCACCTGGCGATTTGAAGTGGCCATCCATTGAGCTTTCGTCGACGAATGTGAAGCCTTTAAATGCATTCTGCATAGTTGGAGACAAAGGGGTTGAAGCTGGCATTGCACCTCCGGCCAGCGCGATGGCTCTTGCGTTCAGTGATGATGAATTATCGAGGGCATTAGTGAATTCAGGATCGAAATTTGATGTATCAATGATGGATTTCAACTTTGGCTTGAAAGGGGGTATAATGTTCTTATGAGCAAGAGCATCCCAATCAATGTCGTTGAAGAAAGGGTGCTCGATCAGTTCCTGTGCATCATGGTTTGCTCCAAGACGGTGTTTCGGGTTCCGGTTCAGCAAGCCCTTGACGAAGTTTCGCCCTTCCGTACTGAGAGCGTCTCGTGGAAACCTGACTTTCCCAAAGGCGATATTCTTGTACATCTGCTGGGTATCTTCAGCATAGAATGGGCTCCAGCCACAGCACATCTCGAACACGAGGACTCCTAGCGACCAGAAGTCTACCATTTTGGTATAACCCTGTTCATCAAGCAGGACCTCAGGAGCGAGATACTCTGTGGTTCCACAAAAGGTGTTCGTCGTGTCGTTCTTTGTCAGGTTAGCTTTGGAAAGGCCAAAGTCGCACAGCGCAATGTGACCATTAGCATCAAGCAAGATGTTCTCCGGCTTCAAATCCCGATAGACAATGTCATGTTGGTGGAGATGCTGCAGTGCAAGGATGAGCTCCGCAATATAAAATTTGGCCCTTTCTTCCTGAAACCTTCCCTCCTTCTGCAGATGCCAGAACAACTCCCCCCCAGACATGAAATCCGTGACCAGATACAAATCTGTTGGCGTCTGGAAAGAGAACTTCAGACCAACAATGAAGGGAGAGTCCGCCATTGCCGTTCTGACAAGGATGTTTCTTTCGCCCAAGGTATGGGCAACTTCCTTCTTTTGAATGATAACTTTTTTCGACAACACTTTCATAGCATAAATGCGCTGCGTATCCTTTTTCCGTACTTGATAAACCTGGCCGAAGGTCCCCTTTCCAATCAGCTTAAGAATCTGAAAGTCGTTCGGACCAAAGTGTTTCTTGTTCGTTTTCTGGAAGCGCATCCGCAAATGAACTTCGCCTGTGATTTGCTGTTCGTGCGGCCCACGTTGGTCCAATGGGAACCATCCTTCAAGCACCGGATTCTCTTCTGTCAAATTCAAGCATAGTCGAACATGACCAAGAAATGTCTCCGAGTTTGACTCGTATACTGAAATATCAATTTCTGATTGTCGGCCAAGTACATCGCTAGCACCATAATCAGTAGGTTCCAGCTGCACTGCGAGGTAAATGCACTTACAACGTTGCCTCGTGGTCCCATTGTGGATCGGTCACGGGTGAGTTTGACCTTGGCTGAGAGTTGTCTATCTCTCCATTGTTGCTGCTCTGCCGACTTCTCATTGGGATAGCTCTAAGTTTTCCTGCATCATCTTCAATTCGACGAATAGGCATTGCAGAAATCGTGTCTTTACGACCCTTTCTACTTGATGCTTCGTCGTGGTCAACATCCATAGCATCGTGTTTCGGACCATTTGAGATATACTCATTCCACTCGAAGACACACACAACGTAGGGATCATAGCTTGGTTTCAGGCCTCGTGCCTCATTGATTTTGACCGACAGTTGACCTTTCGGCGAGCCGGTAGGTAGGGCCTCGTTGTTGCGAGGCAAATTGGTCGTCTTAATGGCCGGTAACTCGGGAGACTTTCCAGCGCCGGCAGTCATGCTGGCACCGGAAGAAAGAGGCGATCTCTTCCCTTGGTAGCCGTCTTCGTGTGATAATGCTCGTGGGGTAAGAGGAGGAGTATTCTTTAAACGCGACTCAGCAGTCGCGCTTGAAGTCAGCTTTCTGAGCTCTCGAACTGAAGTATGATTGGGCAGCTTAACATCTTCTTCAGGAGGTGCAGTTGGACTCCCCGGGGCAGTGAGATGGGAAAAAGTGCTTGGGTTCGAAATATGTGCCGCAAGAACAGGATCAATACTGATGCTCGCAACAGGGAGTGATGCATGACGACGAGACTTGAGGGAGCTCGAGGAGAGGACAAAGTTTTTGAGGGCTTGTGCGACGGGATTGACAGCTGCATCAACTTCGGGTTGACCATTCACTGCTGTAGGTCCTTCTCTTTGCAGGAAAGAAGAAGCAGATGATATGGGAGTGGGTGGAAGCTTGGTAGGCACAGGCTCAGGCAGATCTTCTTGTGTTCGCTTTTGGCCTTGCTCATCAATCGATTCTGGTGGTGAATCATCATCACGACTCCGATGACGTGCCACCATAACAAGCGAACCAGAGGAACGAGAAGAGCTACGAGAACATCTGGCTTCCCGATCATGCTGGGGAGGATGACTATCAAGACCGGGGTCCAAGAAAGGGGCCGTGACAGCAGGGGACTTTGGAGCTTGCGGTTTCGAGGAAGGGTTGAGACCAACCTGACCAAAAAAGCTAGATATTATGCCGGGCAATCGCTTGTCCGATGGATCTGGTTGAGGCGTCTCGATGCCGGAGGGAGTTGGACAATTTGATCCAATTTGATCGGGTGTTCCTCCATTTTCATGACGGGCGCTGCTGCAAGTGAGTCAGTATATGAAGCTGATGTTTGCGAGGCCCACGATCCCACCCATTTTGTCATATACAAGTTATAAGAAGTGGGTCCGAAGGAACAGTGTAAGATGCAAAAAGCGAGCCAAAACAGCATTTCCAAGAACAAAGAGTTGCAGCGTAGAATGAGGCATTTCCGCCGCAATTTAAGATGAAGCTCCACCAGTTCCCAAAACATGAAACACCACCCCAGCTTGTAGCTTGGGTCAAGAATAGAAAACCAAGAGGTAGATAGTCGAGTACACGTACTTTTGCGCTACAGCCTGCCGGAGAAGGTCCGCTGCAGTGTGCGGGTTCACACCGTTGTAAGTTGCCATGGTCACTATTCCATCCGACTTCCGCCTCTTCTCGTTAAATTTGGTGCAGCAGCAGTCTTCTCCCGTTCCTTCTGTCTTTTTCCAGTCTCTAAGGTCAAGTGGTGATCTCTGATGCTGAAAGGTAAATGTTGGGAGTCGAGGAGATAGCTTGGAAGGGCGGGTGGGAAGGTCAGAGGCCGAGGTGCTCAGTGGTGGGGGCGGAGCTCGGAGAAGCAGGTCTCGGAATTCGTCATGAGTCGCAACAGCTTGAGCTTGATCTCGTCGAATCTTCTGAGAAATGAGGCGAAGATCTTGGGGTAACAGGTTGTTCGAGATGTGCTGTAGGGCAGATCTGATGGTGTCGCTTGTAGATGCGCAAGGAGATGGTTATTGTGGCGGGGCTCTTCGGTCAGTGCAGAGTTTTGAGTTGTGGGAATTGCAGGGTCAAGGATCTAAAGTTAAGGATCAAAGAGTCAAGGGCCATCGCTTCGATGGGCTTCTGGGGCTGATTCTGGAACTTGGTCATCCTTGAGACAGTTATGGGGTGAGTACAAGCGTCCAACTACAGCTATGCATTACTTGTTCCCACAACATCGTTGAGACAGCAATACGGAGTAATGTCGCTGCATTTCCAACTCTGGCTACTCAGTGCCACATGCAAAGGCTGCAGATGATGCATTAGTCCTTCCTTGCTCAACTTCGGCCGCTTCGTTTCACTCCACCCCGGCCCTAACAGGTGCCCAAAATAAGACATTTGTGGCACAATCCTCAGTACTACGTAGTATATGTGTGCGACTATGATCAGCCCTTCCGACCTTCGCTTACCCGCAGCCGCTGTAACTAGTTAGTGTACTTCCTGAAGATCGCAGCAAAAGCATCGACAGTGCTAGGAAGCCCCAGCTTGGGGAGTCTACATTTGTAGTCATACAGATTGCCCACTGCTCATTATGTTGGATATAGTAGGACGATGGTTCTCTTCGTAGCCATAGATTGTAACTTCTTATGAGATCGTCGTAGAAGCATATGATTGATGAAAATGGATATCTAAGGGAAAGCAATAAGAAAAGGAACAGTGGGTGGAACACAACAATATTACTTTCTATCGTGTTCCTTTGTAAGCCGGTCATGTTGACGGGCGGTTCAAAATGGTTCAAAATGGTGGGACAAGTGGTGAACAAAGAAGTAAACATGTAATACTTACCATCATACGGCACATTGGGCTATGGCCAGCCGGGAGGATCTCCTAGCTATTCATGCTTTCGCCTTCCACCAGCAACATAAGAAACTGTCGATATGGCCGTAGTTCTCTAGTCCCGCAGGACATGTTGTCTTCGACTTGAAGCCAGGGCGCCTATGTTGAGATTTGTGAAGCCAGACTCCACCTTGGTATCCTCCTCGTCGAGGGCGGCACTTTCCGGCACCCCCAACGCGTCCCTGAATGCCACTAACAAAACTTACTCCTCCAAACCACGCGGAAAATCCTCGACAAGCGCCTGCGGCAAACATGGCAAGACGTCAGAGACTGGCTGCACAGGCCGCGGCAGCATCACTACGTTCGTATATCTACCCATTTTGGCGTCGCAATAACTGATCGTAGCAGGCACTTCCACCCCCCTCGTACCCGATCTTTCTGACGATGAAATGGCCGATGCCCCTCCCTCAGACGTTGCGACACCTCGGGACGAAGAAGATGATGGAAACGATGACCAAGGGGATGCTGAACCAGAAGAACTCGACGACCGCCCAATCACTCCAAACCGCGACTCCGAAACCCCTTCTCGATCTGGCACACCGCGACGGTCTGGCCGGTCAACGTCCTTACTGCCTCGGAAACGTCGGCTAGGAAGGCCTCCAAGGAACAAGCAGGCAGGATCTGATGAGGAGAGGAATGACGTGCCCTCAGACACCGGTACGCCGAGGAGAAGGGGTGGGTTTCGAGGCCACCGAGGGGGACGATGGGCTAAGCGAGGAGGGGGACCATCGCATGTCACTCAAGTTCCTATCGACAAGGAGGGCAACATGATGGATGTGGTAGATGACGAGGTCGATACGCCAGCAGATCCCGAAGGTGAGAAGAAGGTCGACAAGTTTGGATACTTACAAGATGGAAGAGAGTATCGAGTGCGCACCTTCACTATTTTAGGGCGAGGCAGACGGCTGTACATGCTCTCCACTGAACCGGCTCGTTGCATTGGCTTTCGAGACTCCTATCTGTTCTTTCAAAAGCATCGCCTGCTCTACAAGATCATTATTGACGACGAGGAGAAGAGGGATCTGATCGAACGCGATCTCATACCACATTCATACAAAGGTCGCGCGATTGGTGTGGTAACCGCGCGCTCGGTCTTCCGCGAGTTCGGAGCCAAGATCATCATAGGAGGAAAGAAGGTGGTGGATGACTACGCCGTACAAGAAACCAGAGCTAGGGGTGATGTCGAAGGCGAACTTGCCGTGCCTGACGACAGGTTGCCTCTACCGGGAGAGCCATACAACAGAAACCAATACGTGGCATGGCATGGAGCAAGTGCGGTCTATCATTCTGGAGTGCCCTCAGTACCACTGCCGAGCGGCAAGATAATTGACGGCAAGAAGCGAAAGGTTGCCGTTACTAGTGATAACTGGATGCTGGAGCATGCTAGAGCGGCCAGGTGAGCGAGTGCTGAGTGTTGGGATGTGTACATTTATGGCTAACATTTTCAAGTCAATTCAACAGCAGCTTAACAGCCATCCGACGGGAGAACAACGAAGGCCTCTACGACATTCACACAAACACTATTCAGTGGCCTAGGACAATGCAACCTACACATGCACGATGGGAGAGCGCAGAGCGCGAGAAGAAAGCCCAAGAATATTCCGAACAAAAGAAACTCACCAATGGCGCCAACGGCGACGAACATGATGGAGACCAAGAACTCTCCACGATCTTCCAGCCCCTCAATCCCGTCTATCCTCGAAACTTCCTAATACAAGATCTCATCCTAGAAGGAGCACCAGAATCGAATGTCGGCCCGCCTGGTCTCGACAATGATCCGCAAAGTCTCTCCAGGCTTCCCCACGATATCTTGGACGAACTCCCAGCAGACTGCCGCCAGGCCTTTGAAGAGGCCAAGGCAAGGGAGTCAGCGTGGAGATCACGCTGGGATACGGAGACGACGGATGGTAAGCGGGGGAGGTTTATGCCAACGGTGGAGTGGTTTCCTTGAGCGGTTGCATGCTCCGGGGCCTTGCTTTGCATTCCCTGCATTTGGACCTATTAACGATGTGAGAATATTTCAAAGCGAAGGAGCTAGGGCTTTGATGCTGAGCCAACTCAGCTTGGGTAAGAAGGAAGCGGTTCGGATCAGAG
Organism: Endocarpon pusillum Z07020; assembly: GCF_000464535.1. Taxonomy (NCBI): domain Eukaryota; kingdom Fungi; phylum Ascomycota; class Eurotiomycetes; order Verrucariales; family Verrucariaceae; genus Endocarpon; species Endocarpon pusillum. Next base: position 98,397 of record NW_006913559.1, read on the forward strand.
GCAAATGTTGGAAATGGACATTCGACCGCAAATGGATGCCATGAAGGACCATAATGACTGGTGCCTGAGAACGGAGACTGATTTCATCCTCTGCTCTTGAGTGAAGCAAAGAGGTCCTCCCTCCAACAACACTCATCTGCCCTTGCAAGACTCACTGACGATAAGAGCATCGCCGGCCCCAAAATATTGACCCTGCATATCCCCTTGCCAATACACCCCTTTGTCCTGCTAGGACTACCATGCTGCCTGCTTGCCCATCTCTCTTAATGGTCCCTCTGAGTCGACCAGCCAACTTGCCCAATGTTATTCGAGCGACCAAACATGGTAGGAAGCGCCTTCTCAATCCATTTCAGTCTTACGATCCTCCGAATTTTTTTTTTGGTTGTTCAACACAGGGCTCGAGAAGTTGAGAACGTTTACACCAGAAATCGCTGGTTTTCCTTTCGAGTCTGCTGGGGTTTAGGGGTGCGACCGAGGAAGATTAGGCTACTCGAGGCAGCAAAGGGGCGTAGATAATTCGTTACAGTAAATTGACCAGAGCAAGAGAATCTCCTTCTAGCTTCATCTAGTACGCTTCTCGGTACGGCTTCGTCTAAGAGGTGGCGCTTTGGGCGGGTTTGAAAGAATGGAATAGAGAGTCCTGGCGGATGGACGGTGAGTCAGGCAGAAGGGTGGGAATCACTACACTACACGTGGATATGGAGTGTGAAGCATCTCCTGAGCTTTCATGATGCGAAGGCTTGTGTAGGATGGTATTTGAAAATTACTACAGTGACCTCCCTTCCCGGTCCATGCTAGGAATAGGTGAGCTCGCAATTCCTCGTAGCCATTTCCAACACCTGTGATTTAGAAACTCGTACGAAGAGTGGCTGCAGATGAAGCTGTGGATGTTGGTACTTGTTTCTTTCCAGAAAGGGGTGTTGCCTGCGTCTGTGATTTTTCCCACCCCACAGTGTTGGTGTTGGATCTAGGTATGTTCTTGCAAAGCTGTGCTGGCAGCTTGTTCCGTATTAGAATTCGATTGTTTGGTTGCACCATTGGTATGGGCCGGCTTGCTGGTTGTGTATTCATCTTGACACACCTCACTCGTGTGGCTCCCTCATCACATATGCTCTGCATGCCATCCGTAGCCAGACTTCGTCTCTCCAGCCCTAGGCCTGCAAGGTGTTGAGGAATTTAAAGTGACTGCCTACCACTTATCTTGGTGAGATTCCCGAAATGAAGAAATGGGTCATCATTATTATTTCGTATTCCAGTTATGCATCAGGTGCTCTTTGAGCATTCTTTCTGAAAGATGTGCAATATCCTGGTCGCTATCCTGTAGGATTTGGGGGAAGGGCTTTATATATTGTTAATCCGGGAAAAGGATATTGTTCAAGTCCTCATGTTGCTATTGACAGTGTAATAAGAGCTACAAAAGGAAGTTGTTTGAATGAGAGCTTGACAACCACCGAGTTGTAGAGTTGTGTCACAGTGATTGACCAACACAGCGAAGTATGAAAAGCCAAGCAACTCTTGATCATGTGGTGAGGGACCTGATACGGAGAGATTCAATAGACATACAGTATCTCCGTGACGATGAACGGAGATAACGGGTATAAGGAAAGAGGCAATTGGAAGTGCTGGATCATCACACTAAATCTGGCTATGAACAATCATGAGGATGAAATTGAGGTCGAGCAGCTACGGTGGTCAGATCTGATGTGAAGAGAGCCCACTGATCACACGCTTACTACTGCCTGCTGGATGTTTGAGCGTGCATAATCAGGTCCAGGCAGATGAACACAATAGTGGACAAGCCACAGTGAAATGCACCTAGCCTTGTATAGCCACCAAAGAAAGGAGTGTCAATTCGTAAAGGCAAGGAAAAATGGGTAAAAGCCCCATTCTGCAGCAGTCCGTTGTCAGCCCGTACAACGTCCACTTCAACAAGACACAATGATGATAAATTATTGTGAGCTTTGTGGTGCACAGAAGACCTAAATCAAAGTTTCATCGTAGGGACTATGAAGCACTACTAAGCCCTCAACCGAATCTGGACTCAAGGCAGAGAGACACGTTGCTCACACCAAGCGGGAATAGACCCAAGCTGTGTCTGGGGGGGGAGAGACTTTTGTGTGGTGGCAATAATAAGGGCAAACGACTGAAGATCTTGCAGCGTCACCCGATGCTTCTCACGACCGTTTATCCTCATCGAAGAGCCGAGGTGGGGCTGAAGAGAGTGGTCAGCAGCTGAAATAGGGATCGTGGACCCGACAAGAGAGGCCCTTGGTGAGTTGGGATGTGCACCGTTCAATGCTTTTTCCTGCAATAGTGACGTCTTGGGTTGGCTCTGAAAGGATCAACCCAGTCACCAACTCTGGCCTAATTTGAGGCATTCGCGCCGGACTGCTTCTGGTGATGCATGCAGCATGATCTTCAGATTGTTTCTGTGTTGTAAGCGTCTGTGGTTCTCCAAGTTGCATAGCGGAAGCCGTTTGGCTGTTCATAAGCCGAAGCGTGACCGACACCACAGATTGACCCAGGAAATGGTGAGCATCAAATTCGGAGATGATTTGCTGCCGTTTGACTGCAGCAATAATAATGACTGGGCTTCCGCCTGAAATAGCCTGCTAAAATTGAACAGCAATTATACGCAGTAACACCGGGATTACGAGGTTTGTGCTGACTGGAGGAGAGAGCAGAGAAAAATGATTGGTGGAAGATTGCCAAATTTGCTGGCAGAGTTTTCATCTCCCACCCGCAACTTTCTGCAACTGTTTAAGCGGTAACGTGCGCTAGGAAGCCGCGAGAGTGTGGGCTAGCTTAGCTGGGACTGCTTCCTGGAATTCCTGTTCGTCGCTGTCGTGACTCCTGACCTCCCTGCCCGGATCCCCTGCCAGCTCCGGTTGACCGGTCCCCACGACTTCTTCCTGCTGAGAGATTAATCAATCAATTACGAAGGGGGCTTGGTGTGGTTGCAGGTGCGCAGCCGTGACCTGCCTCAACTTCAAGATCGTCCCAATCTTTCGCCCTTGGTAGCTAGCCTCTGCTCCGGCTTTCTCCTTCATCCCTACGCCCCTACCACCACAGGTCCAGACCTATACGCACACCCTCGTCCTCTCCCTGGCCCTGCTGTCCACTTGCAACTCCCTTCCTCCTCCCTCTACAACTGCACTGCATTTCTTCTAAGCAACTCTCCTCTCTTCGAATATCAGTTAGCAGGAACTGGCTCTGTGGTACAGCCAACACTCTCCTTCTAAAATTCGACATACCGGTTGAGGACTGTTGCAGCCACCAGCCAGCAGCCATTTCAGCTTCAAGAATAGTGACGACTTGTGCCTATTCGGTCTGCCAGCTATTTTCGTTCAAGGCAGCAATCTTGACTGGTTGCTGGTTGAAAAGCCTTGGGGCAAATTGACGTGGTTGGAAGTATTTAGATTCGTGGCCTTTTGCACCGTATTCCAGTGGCTGTGTGGATCATCAAGAAACAACCTTTTTTCACCGCCCTGCAACCAGGCTATTCATTCAACTTGGAGCGCAAGCAATTGCTATTGCTGAGTTTGGAGATTGAACATAGGCTCTACTGCATGGTATGTATTTCTATGCACCACCCGCCAGTGAAGAGGCACTCTCCGGACAATAACTGACAGCACCAAACAGGTAGCAACTTTCTATCGTCATTGTCACTAAACCGTTTACCCTGGGTACTCTTTGACGACCTTTTAACTAAGTGTCGTCCTGTGTTCTGGACTGTTCAAATTTTGACCCACTCGAACGGAACACCGGGGCTTTAGGCAAACACTTGTCGGGTACTCAAGGCACCTTCACTGGTCTCTGGAGATCTGTTACTCCTCATTCTTTTCTACATCAAATTCCGCACAAGATACCGCAAATGTTACAGTTGTAATCACATACATTGTAACAACAAATCAAGCCCGGCGTCTTTTCGCTTGTGGAGCCTGTGAGTGCTCCAAGAGCTGGCAGTTGGTGCTCCCGATCTTTCAATCCTACAAGAAAATACTGATCTTTGACTAAGGGTTTTGCTGTCGGCTCTGGCTTATCAAGCTCTCATCACCATGCCTAGCTTCCAGCCATGGGGTCAGGCGGCTCAGCCTTCAAGACTTCCACCAACACCTCCTGAATACCTGCCTACCTACCAGACGCCAGCGAGCATGATGGCTGAGCAGAGCTACTATGGCGCGTCTTCTGACTACCTGGCTCAGCATGGACATTCCGGTCGTGATTTCATCGAGCGTTACACACAAGCTTCCGATTACGTATCACAACAAGCCATAAATTCTCAAAGTCACACTCGCGTTCCTCAAATGCAAGGTTCTCAAGACTATCGCAAGATTCCACCCTATGTTGCTCAGCTTCCGCAGCGGTATCAGTATGGTAGCATGGCGGTAGCTCCACCCCTTCCGCCTATCCGAGCACGAGACAATCCTACCGACCCTGTCGGTACGCAATATCGCGTACAAGATGCTCAAATCCAGAAGCAGAAGGATCAAGCTCCTAGTGGTGGCGTTTCGGCTCACTTGGACTACGACATGGAGGTGATGGCAAACTTTGTTGCGGAAATGGCCCAAGGAATGTATGCAAAATTCATCTCTGGCATTCATCTTGCAGATATTGACCTTATGCGAAGTGTCAGCCCAGGTTCTCGGCCCGCTCCACAATTCTTGAAATACGTTCTGGCAATTTTGTCGTCCACTCGCCTACCTAGCTCGACTATCGTTCTCGCGCTCTTCTATCTTGCTTCTCGAATGAAGATCGTCTCTGCAAATGGCGAAGCTACTCGCTCTTCCAGCTGCGTATATCGAATGCTTACCACCTGTCTTCTTCTCGGGAGTAAATTCCTTGACGATAACACCTTTCAAAATCGTTCTTGGGCAGATGTCAGCCAAATCCCCGTCACGGAGCTGAACAAGATGGAACTAGACTGGCTCAAAGGCTTCGATTGGACCCTCCATGGGCCAATGTACAATGAGACTGAAGGCTTTTACATGTGGAGAGAGCATTGGAAGGCGTACCAAGAAGATGCTCAACTTGCAAAAACACGAGAGTCGCAGAAGCTGACTCCTATCGACACCACCGTTACACACCTTCAGCAAATCCAGCAAACCACTAGACAGCCATTCATGTCTCCAGAAGGTCCCATTCCATTGCAATATCAGCGCTCGTCCCAGTACGACACACAGTGGGTTCGTCCATTCCTCTCAGACTATTCGCCGCCCTCCGCGCCTCACACCGGACCGACCACGCCAGACTACTACACTAGTGGTAACTGGTCTCAAGCTCCTCCGCCTTATTCAAAACAATCTTGGGCATCAAACAGCACTCCTGTCTACGCCAATCATCGATCCCAGCCCCCTTCATATCCACATACACCTTCTTACATTCAAGGTTATTCTCAGTCAGTCTGGAACAAACATGGACCGTCTTGCACCTGCACGTTATGCCCCAAGCATCATGAGCATTATTTTACCCATCCCAACGTCTACGGCTTGCAATCAGTCGCTGGATGAACTGTAATTACTGCACATCGTTGCTGGCTCCTGTCCAAGAGCATTGGGATCGGCCAAATCATCTTCACATTCAGATTCTCATTCTCCCTTTATCAGCGATGGCGACACCGCTCATCAAAAAGTTTCTCGATCACAGAAAAAGTTTATGTCACAGAAAGAATGGAGCGAGCATCCTTCCACAGCTCCTTGCATGGGTGCCAAAACAATTTCTACGACATCCCATTCCAGTACTAGCTAATCTTGCGTTACGACACTGCACGATACAATTGCGTTCTTTTCTACGAGCATTCACAGCGAGCGGAACCAGTCCAATAGACTTTATTCACATCAGCCAGCGGCTGGCTACCAGGAGTTTCGGAAAAAGCAAGGAGGTTGGCTCACAGCCACCGTTAGTCCTCATGCTTGACGGGTCTTACTATTTCCTTTCACAAATTGTGTCATTATGTTCAGGCTCTCTGTCAGCAAAGCAGCTAAACAGTTTTGCTCACTATGACCAGGATGGGTGGTTGGGTGGTTGGCAGGATTCATACACGCAAGGGTCATTCGTTCAGCTTAGGCGTCTTGCATACAAAGTTTGCAGGTAGAGCTTGTCCTGTGAATTTTTATTGTAATTTTTCATCACGATTGGTTGAGTCGTGTGGGTTGTCTCAAGAATCCACTTTCCGGTCGTTTACAGCGGTTGGCAGCTGGCAATCCCACGAGCTCCGATGAGGCTCGAGTCATGGCAGTTGCATTTCTCAGCTCACGGAGCTATGTTGTGGTACTCATACCCCATAGACTACTACTTCAATCAAAACCCTCAGATCCATGACTGGACCTCGTGTAATTGCTTTGGATGCTCTCTTGTATCGTCCGTATTTTGTCGTACTCTGTAGTGTATGAGAGGGGAGTTCAGACCACCAGAGTCGCCCCCAAATCGCGCTTCCAGTTGGCCCAGAGGCCCGTACATTTAAGCTTGCAGCACTTTGCAGCCAATTGATCGAGCTTGGCGGTCCTTTCACATTACTATGTACTACGTAGAGAGAAGATAGAGAGAAGATAGAAATGAGAATTATCAATAATTTCGGCACCTAGCTCCAGCCCTGGCAGAGCATCGCGTAAAGTTGATTAAATATATAAGACGGCAGGCATGTAGGTGCCCAATCACAATAAGGGCCTAAAACCGGGCAGAGGACATCAAGAACTGAGCTGTGGCGGTGCCAGGCGAGCGGAGGGGGAGCAGAAGTTGAGCCGGGAAGAGTGACGGGCCAACCAGAAGAGGGCATCAGACCGGGTCAAGATTGGTGTGCTAATGCCGCTTTAGGACCATAACCATTGCAGCAAAGCTCCCTTTTAACATCCATCTCCCCTTCCCTCTCTCGTGCGGGCCAACGCATCCCGTCTCCCCTTCATACCCAATAGGCCGACTTCTCCCGCTACTCTCGCGCCTCCGTGTGATGGCAAACTCTCTACGTTCCGCCGCTCCCTCTCGTCTTCACCTTTCACCTGTTTTCTTGGCGTAGCAGCCACATCCGCCCGGCAGCGTGCTCTACGGAGAAACAATATGGGACCCTAACAAGCTCATTCTGGCCTGGACGCAGCCCCCCCCGCAACAACGCCGCAGTCTCAAATCCCGCGGCCGCCCGTGCAGGGCAATTCTTCGCCGCCCTCTCTTTCGCCTTCGCCTCCGCCTCCGCCTCGCTAAGCACCAACGTCTCAGCCAACTCCCTCAGCGCTGCAAACGACCTCGCGGCCCTTGCGCCCCGCTACTTCGACATCCCTCGTGGCCAGCTCACCTGCGCTGGTGTCGCATGGGCGCTTGTCCCGTGGCGCATACTTGCAAGCGCGCGCAAGTTCCTCAACTTCATGTCCGCATACAGCATCTTCTTCGGCCCGCTGGCAGCCATCATGCTGTCAGACATTTAGATCGTGAAGGCGAGAAAGTACGACATCCGCGAACTATACGCGTATGGGGGACGGTACCATTATGGTAGAGGCTGGAATTGGCGCGCAGTGGTGGCATTCGTGGCGGGCATGACGCCGACTCTGCCCGGGCTTTTGTAGAGTGTAAATTCGGTGTAAATTCGGCGGTTGACGTAGGCGTAGGGACGAGACCTTATGCATTCGGCTGGGTACTGGGATTTTTCGCCACTCTGGGTGTCTATACAGGGCTGGGGCTCCTGTGTGGAGACAAGCGAAGTTCAGTAGAGAGGGCTGTAGGGCCGGATGACGTTTATGATGCGCAGGCGCCGGAGGACGGTAGGGTAGATGAAGACTCGTCGGCGGCTGGAAGCGAGCGGTCCGGTAGTTTGAAGGAGGCTTTAGAGGGTATAAATGGTGAAGGTGATAACAAGGAGAGGGATACTTTTTTGAATTGTAAGTTGGAGGAACCGAGATCGGTCGGAAGCTTCTGCGGATAGAAGAGTTGCTTCCAGGGAGCATCAGATAATAAGGCAGTCTTGACAAGTAATGCAAAGAAACAAATTAACGAACAATTCTGTAAAATTCGATCTTGAGTCGTGTCTTTACATTGAATCCTCACACGGGAAGGAACACAGATTCATATCCAAATTCTTTGGGAGTGGCATTGAGAAAACTTTGATATGACTGTTCACGTAAATCGAATGCAGGTGCTCATGCTGACAATCATTAGCGAATGACTTTCTTCCAGCGGCCGATAAAAGGGCATATTTTCACACCACAGCTCGGTTACTTTCAGGGCCAATGCCTAACTCAGTATGCCCCTTGATGTTATCATCTTGACAAGAAACACCATGGCATTTGGAAGCATCCTTCGTGTTCTCTCAACAGCACTTTGTTGAGATTTGAGAAGGTAGGGAGGGGGGATATGATATGAGTGAGTGCCTCATTCTTTGGTCACCACCAAGATGGACGAATGCGGTATCTTAGCAAACTTCTCCCACTCCTCATCGTACTCGCCTCGCTCCCTTGCCAGCTTCGGGATCCGGCAGTCGGTCCACTCCAGTCTACCCTTGAACCCACGGTCCCGGGCTGCCTTCTCGTACACGCTCTTCCGCAGATGGTAGGAGTCGAACTGGACGATCTCCGGCTCGGTACCCGCCCAAACTCGTATCCGTATGCCTTCCTCCACCGCACCGATATTCTCCAGATGGACCTCGCCCATCGCTTTCGGCCTCACCTTCGCTGCCTCCTCTATGTGTCTCACCGGATCCTCGGATGCACATGGCGTCATGGCTAACATGGAACCCCCTGCCCTGAGATTCCCCGCCGCGTGCCGGAACATGTCCGCCATCTCCGCCCCGGAGGCCGCGTAGTTGAGGAGCCAGCAGCTCAGAACTAGATCGAAGGGTGCGTCCGCGTATCGCACATCGGGCTGGGCGCAGTCGCCGACCTCGAACTTGATGTTCGCGTCACGGATGCCGGCGCCGCATGCGGCGTTGATCATGGCTGGCGAGATGTCCACGCCAAGGACTGATTTGGCGCCCCATGCACGGAGGGCGTGCGTAAAGCGACCTGTGCCACAGGCGAGGTCGAGAACTTTGACGTCGCCATGTTTGATCAGTGGTTCGACGGTTTGCTGGATGCAGAGGTATACCAGGCCGGCGCCGGGGAGTTTGGACATGTTATTGTAGGACGCGCCGATAGCATCATATTGGGTCGACATGGTTTGGTTTGTCTTGGATACGGACGTTGTTGAGACGAGGAGACGGGGACATCTCAATGTGGAACCTTCTATTCTATTGAAATGCCCGTAACCTCCCTAAACAAGCATCCCCATACAATGCACGTCATTATGCATGTAGCGTGATGCGACTTCGGTCTGTCAAAACCCATGCCATGACTTGCGGCTTGAAGGTCAGACGAATCGCAGCAATATAAGTGAGTAACTGCCAAATTTGAAGCGCGGAATCGCTGGCGGTGTGATGCCTACTCGGGCTTAGCTCCACCCGATCGGGGGTTAGTGCTCGTTAGTTAGTCACACTCCATTGCCAGCAGCACCTCAAGCACGCGCAACATGGTCAATTTATGCGTCTGCACCTCGGAAGTCATAGGTCAGTAATGCAGTAAGTGTGGGCACTGCTGTTGATATTCTTGCTGCGCTGCTCATCCTTCAAGTTTGCAGCCTTCGTTGTGCTTACCCGCCGCAGAAAAACGAACGCAAGAAGAGCCTGGAAGACTCCAGAAGCGCGAGGTTGAAACACAGCTGGAAGATAATTTGCCTGCTTACGGAACACGGCTTCTGAAGGACTTCAGGGAATGACCTTTGAATAAGGACCAGAGTAGTGATTGGGAAGCGCCGCTATCGCGGTTGCCATTGGCGTTGAAAGTTGACTCGGGTCTTCATTAAGCTGCAACGCCAGCGGGGTAATGACACGGTGGATATGAATTGAACTGTTATATTAAGAGTGAAAGCTAAGAGATGAGGACTGATCTCAAATAGTACAATCGGTATAAGCTTGATGCAACAAGAAGCAACGCAAGCTAAATACCCCCCACATGTGCTTGTACTGAGGAATACCATGTTGGACATGCCGGCACGCCATTCGCTGTGATCATCAGCGCACAAGGTACATTGGGAACAGGCACGTCGCTGGCATGTATGAGAATCAATCACTTGTACAAGGGGGTATGGGGCACGCAGCCAGAGATATAGTAATGGTCTTACTGCTTAGATGGGGTCGTCTTGCAGCGCTCTCAACTCGGCCTCAAGGAGGATAGATAGTAATATGTAACTAGAGTCGTGGGAGGGCGCCAGCTGTACAAAGTATGTTCGTAGTAAACATAAGAAGAATTGGGTATGTAGCACCATGAGCTTGTTATGAAGCCACACAACCCTAATGTTGTAGATTCTGAACCAAAATGTCAACCTATCTTGGTATTAAGTGCTCATCATTGAAGCAGCGTTACACACCTCACTTCGGTCCCCTTCGAGTGCCAAGTTAGGCGCCGCAGCTTGCGCAAGGCTTGGCATAATTTTGTCACTGAAGCTCTCCGACGCAACCTTCAAAGTTCCATCTCCAGGGCGAAGTAATCACCGTGGCCTTTGATCTGCCTAAATCTTGTTACCAGACCTCGAAACGACTACAACTCTGTCATATTCATAGACCTTTGACCCGCTTCTAACACGCATCTACACACCGTTCTTCTATCTTACCACCAACATGTCTACCCTAGAAGACCTCGATGACATGGAGCGTGAAGAGAAGGATCAGAAGAAGGATCAAGACGGCGATGATAAGAAGACGCCTGGAGGAGACGGCTCCAAAGACGAAGAAATGAAAGACGCGGATGGTGAGAAGAAGAAGAAGGAGGAAGACGATGTGATAGACCTTGATATCCTGCGATCAAGCACAGTTGACATTATCAACCGACGGCGAATGCTGGAGAACGAGCTGAAGATCATGAAGTCTGAATTTCAGAGGTTGAAGCATGAAGAGACAACAATGAAGGATAAGATCAAGGACAATACAGATAAGATTGAGAACAACAGGTATACCTCATATCTTGACAAGCAGAGCACGAGTGGCTGATACAAATGTCTACAGGCAATTACCATACCTTGTTGGAAATGTTGTCGAGCTTCTAGATCTTGATGTCGAAGCTGAAGCTGCTGAAGAAGGTGCCAACATTGACTTGGACGCCACTCGGGTCGGCAAATCTGCCGTCATCAAAACATCAACAAGACAAACCATCTTTCTACCATTGATAGGCCTTGTTGACCACAATGCGCTCAAACCGGGTGACCTGATCGGCGTCAACAAAGACTCCTACTTGGTACTGGACACCTTGCCAGCCGAGTATGACTCAAGAGTGAAGGCTATGGAGGTGGATGAGAAGCCTACAGAGAAATACGGCGACGTTGGTGGTTTAGACAAGCAGATGGACGAGCTTGTCGAAGCAGTGGTCTGGCCTATGAAGGAAGCTGAGCGCTTCAAGAAAATCGGTATCAAAGCGCCTAAAGGTATCTATCACGTCCCAGTCTGATCGTCTACTGCTAACAGGAGCAAGGCGCTCTTATGTACGGCCCTCCGGGAACAGGAAAGACCCTTCTTGCCCGTGCCTGCGCAGCGGAAACCAACGCTACCTTTCTCAAACTTGCCGGCCCTCAGCTGGTACAGATGTTTATTGGAGACGGTGCAAAACTAGTACGAGATTGTTTCGCCCTCGCAAAGGAGAAGGCGCCATCAATCATCTTCATCGACGAACTCGATGCAGTCGGAACCAAGCGATTTGACTCTGAGAAAAGTGGCGACAGGGAAGTGCAGAGGACGATGTTGGAACTACTTAACCAGCTTGATGGGTTTGCATCCGATGACCGTGTCAAAGTCCTCGCAGCTACGAATCGAGTGGATGTTCTGGATCCCGCGCTTCTCCGATCAGGGCGCCTAGACCGAAAGATCGAATTTCCCCTGCCAAATGAAGAGGCGCGAGCACAGATCTTGAGAATCCACAGCAGAAAGATGACTGTCGACGATGCAGTTAATTGGGGCGAGCTGGCAAGATCGACAGACGAATTTGGTGGTGCTCAATTGAAGGCTGTCTGCGTCGAAGCTGGTATGATTGCGCTGAGGCAAGGCAAGAATAAGATCAATCATGAAAACTATGTTGATGCTATTGCAGAAGTACAGGTCAGTCTCCTCTTTTACAATACTCTTCTATGATCCAAGATTACCCTTATACTAACCTATCTTGACTCATCAGGCGAAGAAGAAGGACACTGTGAATTTCTACGCATAGCGGGTGTATGTTCTGAGATGAATAGGAGCGAGGATCATCATCTTGAGCTCTTCAGACATGCATTACTGGCGAACGAGATATTTGACAGACATCCATGCAGGTAGTTTGCTTCCAAGCAGGCCTATAAACTGGCACATGTTCAGCAAGCGAGCAATTGAGAAACCAAAGCTACAGATTCGAGATTGAGAAGCGTCGAAGCACCATCACCCGGAATTGAATCTGTCCAGAATACATGATATGCTCACAATCCTTATCTCATCCATCTATTGTCCCCGTCTCACCTGCCGCGGCATATCAAAAGCCCGCCGCCTTTCCATTCCAGCCATCTCAACACTGCTCATTGTGCTTAGCGTTCTCAATAACACCCGCTTCTTTCTCTTCAAGCCAACATGAAATGTCTGTACCCCCAATAGTCCGGTCCTCTGCTTGCTCTCCAGCTCGGCGTGCAATCCCTACCTCTATAGTATGACACCTACTTGCCTCTTGCTGTCCGTTCCTGCTCTTATATTCTCCCGTACCCACGTCCTTCCCGTGCCTGCCCTTTCGCAGGTAGACAAGGGAAAAGTAATTGCACAGGCTTCATTTCATTATTAAGTAACCTAGTCTTACCCTTCTTACCACCTAACTCCGCTGTAATGAAGGAGAGTCCTCGCTTCGATGTATACTCCCATCCTGGATCTAGCTTTGTCCTGCAAACTCACTTCCGCCCGTTCTCCCCTTGTGACATTCTCTCCTCCGTGCTTGGCTTCACAATCCAAAAAAGCGCTATTTTATTTTCCGTGAAAATATCCTTCAAATTCGGCACCGTGGCCTAATGGTAAGGCGTCGCTTTCCGGTGGCGAAGACTTGCGGGGTATGTCTTGAAAATCCACTCTCCTATATCATCTCTTGCTCTCGGGTATGGCGAGAATCGGGTAGATGATATTTTACGTTGATTGTGAGACTAATTGGTGGGAATGATTAGTTCGAGTCCCGTCGGTGTCGACTTTCATTTTTTTAAATCTGTATCTTGTTAGTGTAGGGTGGAGGCTTTTGGTGGTTTAGTTGGTATCATTTTGGTCGTTTGGAGGTGCGGATAGAGCGGTTCGGGACCGGATTTTATTGCTTGATGGCAGGAAAGATGGAGTGGGGATAGAAGATGGAGTAGGATGATACTTTTCCGAGACGATCATATTTCTTTTAACTTGAATTCTTTCATTCATCACTCCTTTCCAGGAGGGACTACAGTGATGGGTGAACTGCCCCCTGTTGGATTAAGTACCTACTCGTACATCATGCACAGGAATCGCTGTCTGTACCAGCCTCCCCTGCCGTTCCTTGGGTTCGAATAAAGCTCTCCTGTGCTATAAGAAAATAACATAACACAAGTCGATTGAGGCTCGAATTTGCCAAGCTCACTGTCAGCCAGGCAGCCCTGTGCGTGCTCGCTCGCCCGTCTTGATCCCACATACGCGCCATACCTTTTTCAACGCCTCCCATACCCATCTCCATACCTGGGATCGTAGCTGCCCCGATAATTCTGTGATCCTCCACCACCACCCCTGCCGCCGCCTGTGTCCCCGTTGACACCATATCCTCCTTGACCATAGCTCTGGCCACTCCCGCTGGCGTAATAGCTATCGCTGATCGACCGACCACCTGCACCGCCTCCTGGCGGCCCACTATATTGCTGCTGCGACCCACCATACCGATCCCCACCCCCTCCTCTACCCCCATTGTATTGGCCCTGACCATAGCCACCATACTGTCCACGTTGTGAACCACTACCAGAGCCGTATCCACCATCATCTCGCTGCCCATACCCACCATGCGCGTAAGAACTCGAGCCTGCGCTAGGCGGTCCACGTCCATACTGCTGAGAGACAGGAGGTGGAGGCGGAGGGATTCTCCCATTCGCACCGACCACGGGCGGAGGTACGAATTTCGGATCCAGGAACGCCGCAAAGGGGTTCGATCGATCGACCTCCCCTGTTCCTCCCCTCTGCTGATCATACTGCGGCGGCGGAGGCCTGTCAGCTTGGAAGGAGATATTCCCACCCCCTCTGCCGCCCCTCCCACCACCATTCCCATAACTCCCATTCCGATCTCCAAGCGGCGCACCACCATAACTCCTCCCTGAATTCCTCGCTTTGCTCTTCAAGATCGCAATATCACTATGATCAAGCACCTTCGCTGGCTCCTTGACACCCCGCAATAACATGGACTTATGCACATGTTTCGACGTTGGCATCGTGTACAGCACGCTCATACTGCGATCGTCGTCGACCTCGGGTTCGAGCTTGATGTCCTCTTCCGGCCCTTGAAGAGACATGTGGGGAAGGTAGCTGGAGTTTTTCTCTGCAATACCGGCGAGACCGCCTGTTCGGACGGGGAGTTTGACCGTGTTCTCTCCATTAGCATTCCTCTGCCTTTTAGAGTAGAATTCTGTGGCTAGGAGGTCGTAGAGTGGGTGGCGGTCGGACACGAAGAGGGCGTCTTTGCCCATTTCGTTGCGCGCGTGCTCTTCAGCCGTCAAGAGCGGATATTTGGTGTTCATGGCGGACAGGAGACGTTTCTCGTCGATGAAGGGGAGGAGAACGATGGCTTTCCAGCTTTGTTTTTTGCCGTTGGCGTCCAGGTCGAAGTCTTCGGGGTAGAAGTCTACGATCTCGCTGTCTGGGTCTGTCATGAGGGAATGAAATACGGGTGGGATAGCGTGGTTGGATGCTGCGGGTAAAACGCCCATGAGCTGCTCGTAGGGTTTGAAGGGTTTGCCTTTGGCGAATTGGATGTCCATTTTATCGAGGTCGATGAAGTCAGCGGCAAATGGTGCGTAATGATAGGGGTAATACCAAGTCCATGAAGCGCATCCCTGGAAGTAGTAGAGTAAAACCCATGCTAAGCCTTCAACGTAGGATTGTGCCACCTTGCGTCGGAATTCGTAGTCATCAGGCGCGACATGGAACTTTTGCTCGTAGTATCGCTCCGCATATCCTGTCTCCCATAGACGTACAGTATCAGGGGGTAGATCATCGGGGTTTGCCCCATTTGTCTTGGTCTCTGGTTGACTGATAGGAGTGGAGCGTCCTGGTGTGCTACTATCATCATCTTCTTCCAGTAGCTCCGCCTTCCGCTTTCCCAACGCTGAAGGCGGAGTCTGCTCGACGGCACCTGGCTCGTTGGTTGGCTTCTCTGGTGTTTCTGCAGGTTTGTTCTTTTGCATCAATTGAGCTTTCAGCGCAGCAGCAGCACTCTTGTTGGCAGCATTAGCCCTGTCCACGGCGCCTCTGTTCACCACCATGTTGTAGTCTACCTCGATGCTCTGAGGGGAGATCAGATTCATGGGAGCGTTGGTTGGTGCTCGATCGTCACTTCGTCCCTTAATGGAGCCATTGAATCCTCCTTGACCGTAATCTGGAGAGCTTCGTCGTCTTTTGGCATCGCGACCTTGCTCTCTTTGCTCACGTGCGTCTTTTTCTTGATCTCGTCGCTTCTGATTCTGTTCCCGCCTCTCCTCTGTCTGTCTCCGGCGTCTGAAAATGGCATCTTCCTGTTTGGCAAGACCTTGCAGGATGAATTGTGCACGGCTGAGGTCAACTTTGCCATCACAGGTCAGGTAACCACCCATGATGGGGATGTTGTCACGCCAAATAGCGATCAAAGTATCGATACCATCCTCATGGATATCAAGACTAGGGAGATGAGGAAGGAAATCGTTGCCAACGAAAAAGCACATGAACACCCAATCATCAAGGGCTCGCTCAAGATCAAAACGAAAGGGTTGACCAGGGACAAACATCTCAGCTCCAAGGTATTCCCGCAAGGTGGGCACGTTCAGCCAGATGAACGGTTTCAAGTCAGGGGTTTTCTCCTTCTCATCGTAATCCCCGGCTTTATCCTTTGTGTTGCCTCTGCAGTTATCGGCATAATGACCTTTCTGGCCGCAAAGATTGCAAGTCTTGGCTTTGGCATCTCTGATCTCGACATCTTCTCGAAGAATACGGAAATGAGGTTCATGTGTAGCAATACCAAGCATTATCAAGTCAGCGTCTAGACCGTACATGACATGTTTCGTGTTAGGGTCATATTCTGGATCAGCACGTTGAGATCGAATGAATTGCATGATCTTGTGTTCTCCCTCCCCCGGAACAGTTGCATCAGAAATGAGGACCTTAAGCTTCTCCCAAGCAGGATCGGTATTGAGCTTCCACTGCACCCAGTACCGTATTGAGATAGCAAGAATGACCATGAAGGGTGTACCCGGTGTAATGACATTAGAATCCCAGGTCTTTTTTACAACGTCCTCCAGCGCAGTTTCCGGGTCTCCTCTGCTATGCTGCTGGCTTCTGAGAAGCGTTTGAAACTCCGCCTTTTTCTCGTCGGCTTCCTTAGCATCTCTTGCAGACCGAAAACGACGCGCCCGTTGTTGGTTCATTTTTGCACGAGGAGCAACACCATCTGTTACCACGTCAGTTAAATTAATAATGTCCAGAGAGGAAAGGCAACGAAATGAGAAGCAGTGTCCGCAGACAATTAAGCCATCGAGGGACAACTTAGCCGTCCAAAGGCATATTCATTTCGCGCTTACTGCAACACCGACGTACCAATCGCTATTAACAGGAGTTTCCTAGGTCGCACCATGTTGACGACTCGTTCTGTATACTTGAAAATCTCCATCATCATTTCACTTTCTGTGGCAGGAGGCGGCTTGTTCTCTGGGTGAGAACAAGGATGAACAATGCCATTGAAGTCAAGGTAAAGGTTGTCAAACTCTTCGCCATTGGGATTTGACCGCGTTGTATCCACCGGATATTGCTGGCCATCCACTTCGTAAGGTTGCTCTTCAATCACAGGCGTGATGATCTTGGGGTACTTTTTGTGAAGCCACCGAAAGAGCGCTGGGACACCCATGGCGCCGTCAAAAGATTTCTTTGAGTGTTGAGGGAAGACTGAGTCGTGAAGAGCGGAGAGCTCCTTATGCGACCGGGTAAAGAGACAACCTGGATGCTTTGATCTCTAAGGAGAGGTCGGAGCCGCCGCAGTCGAGTAATCCTTACGACTTTAGTACATAAACAGGAGACTCGAGACCCGAAGTATCCGGTCCGCACTCGCCGATTTCAGCTCCTGAGGAAGTAGCAGTCAGTAAGGAACGAACATCCAGAAATTGTAGTTAATTAGTATGCAAACGTTTGTGGTGAAAAATGAAGGTGCTTGTACAGACAGCGGGTGGTTGACAAAGGTTTCGCGGAGCTTGCAGTCTGCGTGCAGCACATTTGACTATCGACTATCGACTTTCGACTTTCGACCTTTGACCTTCCAGCCCACTTGCAATAAGGACCAAAGTTACAATCCATGAACTTAGGAGCCTTCTCATACAGGCTGAATGGCCTGGAAGTAATTCACATGACTATCAGTTGCGCAACTCGAATGCCATCACCATCAGTCTAACAGCCACAGCCTCCGATGCTTTCTCTGCCATGATCATGTGTTTTCAGGAGATTCTACCATGCTACGAATCCTCGAATCTCAAGCTCCAGTGAAGCAGACAGCCACAGATACGATAAGTATCTTGAGCGGTCGGCTACAGAGTGCCACCCTTCTAGAGGATCGTCGAGCTGCAATACTAGGACTACGAAGCTTTGCGAAGCTCTACCCAGCATCAGTCGCATCCGGAGCCCTGCGGGATCTCATTGCTTGCCTGAGAAGAGATGGGGATGATCTGGACACCATCAAGGTCGTTCTGGAAACCTTGTTGATACTTTTTAATCCGGATGAGAAGAGTCCAGAAGCTTCAGATGAGATAGCCTTATGGCTTGCAGATGAATTTACCCAACGTCAAGACAATATTACAGCCCTTTTGGACTTGCTCGAGTCGAAAGACTTCTACCCGAGACTCTACTCCCTACAGTTGATATCCCGGATTGCGACAGCAAGACCAGAGAGGACACAGGAGAGTATCTCTACGGCGCCTTTGGGGGTGTCCCGCCTAGTAGCAGTTCTAGACGATAAAAGGGAAGCAGCTCGAAACGAAGCTTTGCTATTGCTAGTAGCCCTGACGCCATCTTCTGCCGAGCTACAAAAGGTTGTTGCTTTCGAGAATGCGTTTGATCGGATCTTTGCTCTTATCGACGCTGAGGGCTCTTTGACCCATGGCTCTATGACAGTTCAAGACTGCTTGACTCTACTTGCCAATCTCTTGAAGTTGAATGTCTCCAACCAATCCTACTTCAGAGAAATCGGCTGTGTATCAAAACTTGCCCGTCTTCTTGCTGGGGTTGCTGAAGAAGAAGAAGAATCAAAAGATGGTGTATCTGACTGGGCCAAGCCACAGAGAGACATGAATGTCTGGGGCCTGTTAGCGATTGTGCAGCTTCTCCTGATTCATGGTGCTCAAGGTACGCCGTTAAATCAAGACGCGTGCTGGAAGAGCAGTATAGTGCTGCAGGTTCTTCATCTTTCTTTCAGCTCGACATTTGGGGTCGGCATACGCGCCAAAGCTTTATCAACCTGCGCCGATTTGATCCGTGGCAATGCCACATTGCAAGAGAAGTTTGGAGATCTCAATGTGCCCAAAGGCCATCCCGAAGCATTTACAGAATCCAACAACCAGCCACTTCCTAATGGTCATCCAACCACGAATGTAATCGAAGCTCTCCTCGAGTTGACCCTGGAGCCCGCCCCAATCAGCCTGTTCGACGTTCGCCTAGCAGCCTGTGAATGCGTAAAGGCATTCTTCACAGGTCACAAAGGCATTCAAGCTCATGTACTACGTAGGGCGATTGAAGGCCACAAGAGTGGCGAGGATGAGATTCCAAACATTCTGACAGTCTTGATCAGTCCCAATGACTCAAGAGCAACATCTGATCCATATCAACCATGGATGGCTTCGGTGTTAATGTTCCATTTGTTGTATGAAGACTCGGACGCAAAGGCCATTGCTTTAGCCGTCTCTGAGGGCAACGCAGACAAAGGCGAAGAGGTTATAAGTTTTGTACAGAGCATTGCCAGCAAGCTGATTGCAGGATATCAGCAACAAGAGGATGAGCGAATATTGGTCGGGTATCTAATGCTTCTTTGTGGGTGGCTATTTGAAGATCCTGATTCAGTGAACGACTTCCTCGGCGAAGGTTCTTGTGTATCCACTTTGATTCAAGCTGCGAGAGTGAGCAGTCAGAGTATGCCTCTTGCTGCTGGCTTGGGTATCTTCTTACTTGGCATC
Organism: Endocarpon pusillum Z07020; assembly: GCF_000464535.1. Classification (NCBI taxonomy): domain Eukaryota; kingdom Fungi; phylum Ascomycota; class Eurotiomycetes; order Verrucariales; family Verrucariaceae; genus Endocarpon; species Endocarpon pusillum. Next base: position 117,804 of record NW_006913559.1, read on the forward strand.
ATCTACGAATTTTCGACCAAAGACTCTCCCATTCCAAGAAGTAAGCTGCACAACTTACTCGTATCTGCTCTTGGTCGAGAAGTGTACATTGACAGGCTCACAAAGCTTCGCGAGAATCCTATCTTGCGGGATTTCGAGGTGCTTCCACAATGTGCCAGGACTGGCTCAGAAAGTGGCCTTCCGGATGTGTTCCTGGATAAAACTTTTGTGGAATTCGTGAAGGATCAATTCAGTCGCATATTACGTGCAGTTGATCGTGATCCAGCTTTCGAAGTCTCTGTGGTAAGTAATGGTGTTCAGAAGGGTATTTCAAGGGAGTTAGTGGACAGCCTAAAAGCGCAAGTGGACGAGAAGACTAACACGCTTCAAAACCTCGAGTCAGAAATGGTGCTCTTGAACCGTAGAATAGAACAAGAGGAGCTGGACCACCGTCGCACGAAGGACTCGTCCGCTGTCGAGCTAGCAAGAATCAAGCAGATCAATGACAGTCTCCACAAGAACCACGAAGAAGAATTGAAAGTTGTCCATGACGGATTTGCACGTCAGCGAGACGAACTGATCAGACAGTACGAAACGCAACTACAGAATCTGGACGCACGATTGCAGCAATCAATTGCTGAGAACGAAGAAAAGGCTAACAAGATTCGTGAGAGAAACGAAGCTGAGATTGGTGACTTAAGAATTACAGTGCAGCGCTTAGAAGCTCAGCTTGAGAAGGCGAGTAGAGACCATGTGCAAGATCTTCAGACAGCCAACGAGGAGTACGTCAGCAAGGCAGAGACTTTAGAAAACCGGGCGAAGCGTGCTGAAGAGAAAGTTGAGGAGCTCGAAGACATGATCAAAACCATCAGAACTGCTCTTGAAGGAGCAAGGTCGGAGCGGGACAGTCTCAAGATTCGGGTTGACGAGAAGGAAACAGCTCGAAAAGAAGTGCAGACTGAGCTTGATGACCTGTTGATTGTTTTTGCCGACCTCGAGACCAAACGAGCACAAGACAAAAAGCGTCTGAAAGCACTAGGTGAGCCTGTCTCGGAAGGGGAGGATTCTGAAGAAGTGGAAGATGATGCCGACGATGAAGACAGGCCTGAACCTGACTGAGCATCTTGCAGCACAAAAGATACCCTGTACAATGAATGATAACATTTCTGAGAAGTTGAGAATAAAAGTACATATTCAGTTGGCTGTCAACAATTGATTTTCTTGGCAAATGTAGGAAGTAAACGTTGTCGCTCAGACTGGAAATACAGATAGATAGAGCTCATACTGCTGAGCGAAGGGCTGACAGCAGTGTGGGAGGCGGCTACCGAGAGATATTCTCTCGACATTGTGCTGAGCGGGATATTCTGAGTCACCCTTGTGGAGAAAGGTTGTGCGGAGTCATTTTTGCTTTTCAACTTTGTCCGCAAGAACCTTCTCGCTCAGGAAGTTCTGTAAACCAACCAACACAATGTCCGTCGACTTTTCCAAGGAGGAGAAGGGCGTTTTGACACGATGGAGGGAGATCAAGGCGTTCGAGCGCCAGGTTGAACTCTCTCGAGGACGCAAACCTTACACTTTCTACGATGGCCCGCCATTCGCTACCGGTCTGCCCCATTATGGTCACTTGCTGGCTTCTACGATTAAAGATATTATTCCGCGATATTGGTCGATGAAAGGGCATCATGTCGAGAGGAGGTTCGGATGGGATACGCATGGACTACCCATCGAGTATGAGATTGACAAGGCGCATGGAACAACAGCTGCGGATTTTGTCAAGGCGAACGGCGTCGAGAAGTACAATGCTGAGTGCCGTGCTATTGTCATGCGGTATGCTTCCGAGTGGAGGGAGTTTATCGATCGGCTGGGCAGGTGGATCGACTTTGACAATGACTACAAGACCATGGACGCAAGCTTTATGGAATCAGTATGGTGGGTGTTTAAGCGATTGTTCGACAAGGGCGTTGTATACCGTGGTTATCGAGTAATGCCATACTCGACAGCATTAAACACACCCTTGAGCAATTTCGAAGCACAGCAAAACTATAAAGACACGCAGGATCCCGCTGTTGTTGTCTCTTTTCCTCTCCTCAACGATCCTCAGACAAATCTTCTGGCATGGACAACGACACCATGGACCTTGCCCTCACATACTGGTCTAGCAGCGCACCCGGACTTTGAATACATCAAAATTCTGGATGAGGCATCTGGAAAGAATTATGTCCTTTTAGAGTCTTTACTTCGCACATTATACAAGGATCCGAAGAAAGCAAAATTCAAAATCCTGGAACGTTTCTCAGGAAAAGAGATGAAAGGTTGGAGATACGAGCCTCTGTTTGACTATTTCTACGAGGAGTTCAAGGACTATGGCTTCCGCGTTTTGAACGCGAATTATGTGACCGCGGAAGATGGCGTAGGCATTGTCCACCAAGCGCCAGCCTTTGGAGAAGAAGATTACAAGGTCGCTTTTGAGGCTGGTGTCATTAGTGCCGACCGATTGCCCCCAAACCCGGTGGATGAAAAGGGATGCTTCACGTCTGAAGTAAGGGATTTTGCTGGGCAACATGTCAAGGCTGCAGATAAATCCATCATCAAATATCTCAAAAACAAGGGACGTCTCATTGTCGACAGTCAGATAACTCACAGCTATCCTTTTTGCTGGAGGTCAGATACACCACTCATCTATCGGGCGGTGCCATCATGGTTTGTGAAAATCCCAGATATCATCTCGACAATGCTCGAAAGCATCGGAAAGTCTCACTGGGTTCCATCGTTCGTGAAGGAAAAACGGTTCGCCAACTGGATCGCCAATGCTAGGGATTGGAACATCTCTCGGAACCGCTTCTGGGGAACTCCTATCCCTCTGTGGGCAAGTGAGGACATGTCGGAAATTGTTGCCGTGGGCAGTGTAGAAGAGCTGAAGAACTTGAGTGGTTACCAAGGAGAGCTTACGGACCTTCACCGGGATAAGGTCGACCACATCACAATTCCCAGCCAAAAGGGCAAAGGAGCCCTTCACCGAATCCCGGAGGTCTTTGATTGTTGGTTTGAATCTGGCAGTATGCCTTACGCCTCATCACATTATCCCTTCGAGAATAAGGAGTATTTCGAATCGACTTTCCCAGGAGACTTCATTGCAGAGGGAATCGATCAAACTCGAGGATGGTTCTACACATTGGTGGTTCTAGGGACACACCTCTACGGCCACATTCCGTTCAAGAATTGTGTTGTGAATGGGATTGTGCTAGCAGAAGATGGAAAGAAGATGTCTAAGCGACTCAAGAATTATCCTGATCCTTCACTGGTCATCGATAGATATGGTGCTGATGCTCTGCGCCTTTATCTCATCAACTCGCCGGTAGTACGAGCAGAGGCCCTCAAATTCAAAGAAAGTGGAGTGAAGGAGATTGTTTCCAAGGTTCTTCTTCCTCTCTGGAATAGCTACAAATTCTTCGAAGGGCAAGTTGCACTGCTGAAGAAGATCGAGAACATTGAATACACCTTCGACCCAGAGGCCGAGAGCAAGAACACCAATGTGATGGATCGATGGATTTTGGCAAGCTGTCAAAGTCTGCTAGAATATGTAAATGAGGAAATGGCCGCTTACCGACTCTACACTGTTGTGCCCAGACTGCTTGAACTCATCGACAATACCACCAATTGGTACATTCGCTTCAACAGAAAACGATTAAAGGGAGCGCTTGGAGTCGAAGATACCCAGCATGCACTTAATACACTTTTCGAAGTCCTCTACACTCTTGTCAGAGGTCTTGCCCCATTTACACCATTCATCACCGACCTGATCTACCTCAAACTTCTCCCTCACATTCCCACTTCATTACATTCGGAGGATATGAGAAGTGTTCATTTTCTTCCATTCCCTGAAGTGCGACGCGAACTATATGATGAGGTGGTCGAACGACGTGTAGGAAGAATGCAAAGAGTCATTGAGCTCGCGCGCGTCTCGAGGGAAAGAAGAACGATAGGGTTGAAGACACCCTTGAAAACGTTGGTTGTCATTCATACTGACAAGCAATACTTGGACGATGTGCAGTCACTGGAGGGCTACATCACCGAAGAACTAAACATCCGAGATCTGGTGCTCAGCTCTGATGAGAGCAAATATCATGTGCAATACAGCGTTTCGGCTGACTGGCCCACCCTTGGCAAGAAATTCAAGAAGGATGCGCAAAAGATCAAGAAAGCGTTGCCATCACTAACTAGTGACGACGTAAAGAGGTTTGTGGCAGAGAAGAAAATCCAACTTGGTGGCATTGAGCTTTCAGAAGAGGACTTGATAGTCAAGAGAGGGTTTGAGGAGGATGACAGCGCAAGGAACCTTGAGGCAAACACAGACAATGATGTTCTTACAATTCTTGACGCCGAATTGCATGCAGGGTTGGCTGACGAAGGCGTTGCGCGGGAGATCATTAATCGAGTCCAACGTCTGCGTAAGAAGGCAGGACTCGTTCCAACCGATGATGTGAAGATGGAATACTACGTGCAGAGCGATCCAGAAAACGTTGGTCTGGAGAATGTGTTTGAGACCCAATCAAAGATCATTGAAAAGGCTTTGCGAAGACCAATGGACAGACATACTATCACCGAAGTGGAGGGCAAGATACCCAATGGAGTTGAGGAGTCTGTCATCGCCGAAGAGGAGCAGGAGATCCAAAAAGCGACATTCTTACTTAGACTTGTTAAGATCTAGGCAGAAAGAGTCATACGTTGCCTTAGAGCATAGACCGCATGATTCCTAGCACGCATAAAGATCCCCAAAAAATGCCTATGATTTCTTTGCAGCTTTCTGTCTAGTACATTAGGTTATCCATTATGCTTGAGAGCAGGCAGCTTACCAAGTAACAGTCCTTCAATTTTGCAAACTCCTTGGCACACATGTCTTGATGGACAGATTGATAGTCAGCAACAATGCATTTGCCGTATGCTGCGGCCTGTCTTGTGTCAATTGTACGATCTCGATGTTGTGTTTAAAGAATTGCCAACCTCCACGGAGCATTTGCCCACAGCTTCTGCAAATTTCTCGATGGGCCGCACTCGACCAGACATTGTGGGCATTGTTGACAGATAAAGACTGATTTAGGTTCCCAGATGGTGAGGATTCTGGAGGTAGTTAGTTAAATGTCCGCCACCAAAAGTTGTAACCAATAATACATAACGAGTGTATCAACTAGGTTATGTTTTAGTAGCCGCTTACAATACCATACACCCTCGTACACGCGACTTCCCATTCTGGACGCGACACACCAATTCCAGTTGTTTATTTCGAAATATAATTCTTGCAAAGCTCAACGCTTACATTGCTACAAAAATATTCTTCTTCTGTCATATGGGATAGCTGTCATTGCAGATTCGATAAATCTGCGATTCTCTGGTCGCGATGATCCAGTTTGCGCCCCGCCTGGATGCCTCGAAAAAGACGCCGTAGTCTGCACGCCGTTCGATGCCTCCATCTCCCTCGGCTTCTGATCATGGAAAAGAGCTTACGAATTTGTCAGACCAGGGTATGTTAAGCAAGACTTAAGTTGATGTGCTAGGACTGAAATGAGAACAGATGTCGAGCTCCTCCACCAGATCGTCTTGCGAGCTCAACAAAGACACGACGTGCAGAAGCGGCCAAAAAGAGCTCTTTTCGAAGCCTATGAGAAGGTCTTTGCGGAGAACGGACTTGACACGAGGCAAGACCGCGCCTGTTTGCGCATTGTGTTGCAGTTGGGCGAACCTCAGATTCCTGGCGATCTGCTCTACGACAAATTTGAATACGTTTTGCGACAGATTGGCGTACAGTTGGCCTTTGGAGACGATGACCTACCGGCTCACAACGACTACGAGGGTACGGCGAGAGCGAAACCGACCGACGAAACAATCGAGAACAGATCCCTTCTACATACTTCTCCCAGACGGCCAACAAGACGTGCTTCCTTCACGTCCATGCACGATATTACGAGCCAACAGATACGACAGCCCAAACCACGTCAACTATCTCGAGCGTCCGAGTCTCGGCTGCAGGATGAACGAGCGCCACTTGCTATACAGCAACAGAATATCGCATCCCTTCAAATGCTTCACGAAGCGCAGCCGAGCAAGCAGCGCCGTTACTCCCACAGCAGCACGAGTCCGAAAAGGCATGGGGTGAAAGATGCCTATAAGAGGGGCCTACATGTCCCAAAAGACCAATTATCTAGAGATGGAAGACCTGAGGCACACCTCGAAGGACAAGTGTTGCAGCGATACAGCCAGGATGAGGTTCCCACCGACAGTGAACTTGAGGGCTCGCCTTCGAAGCTTTACCCCAAGGAGGCGTTCTACCAGCCCTCTATGGATCTGGATCGTCATGCCGAGGTTTTTTTAGATGTGAGACTTCGGAATCTGCAGAGAAACTTACTCCATCGATGGATTCGCTACGCTAGAGAAAGGTCGGAACATATCCGCGCTATAGAGCTGCAAGCAGTGACCAAGGATTTCCTGACTTTGAAGCGTCAGGCCCTTGACTTCTGGCGCGCTGCTCATGAGCAAAAGCGTCAGCGAGACCGGGAGGAGCGCTTTTTTGAGCGGTTGCATAACCGAGCAGGTCAGGCATATGACCTCTACCTGCTCACCAAATCTTTTACACACTGGATACAGATAACGGCTGCTGCTGTGGCAAAAACAAATGCGGCTCGTCGAAAATTCCTTTTCACCAAGTATTTCAACGCATGGTACGAATTCACGGTCACAAACGAACTCAAGGCTGAACGTCACGGCCTCAAAGCACCATTAAACCTAATCAGGAAGCGAGCCGCTCAGTACTACCGTGACCAAATACACGCCTTGGAAGTGTATCATGCGAACCTCACAAAATACGTTTTTTGGCGTTGGTTCCGAGAGTGGTGCGAACGAGCCGCCCCACGATATAGAGAGCAACAACTTCAGCGACGTACATTTAACAAGTGGTTATGGGCCTACAGGGAGAACCGAGCACGGCAATTTGGGGCAGACACAGGATTCGTACGACGTTCCCTCCAAAATGTCTTCCGAACTTGGGCCACTAAGGCAAGAATTGATGTTGCTGGATACCATCAAGCCGACTCTTTCCGCAAGTCACGCCTGCTAGGAACGCCTTTAACGCACTGGCACGCCGAAGCAAGATTGAGACCCGTCGCGAACATGGTACTGCGCATGAGGGATTGGAGGATAGCGCGGTCGCAATTCAGCATTTGGCAGCTTCGAACACGTATGGTCTTTCGCGCAGATGCAGTCAATAGGATGAGGACCTTGCAGAATGCTTACTCAGCTTGGAACGAGCTTCTACGATCTCAGACATTAGCTGCTCGAGTGAATGAGCGAATTGTAGCAGAGGCGCTGTACAAATGGGTGATAGCTCAAAGGTATGCTCTGATGATCAGGATCACCCAACGACGCCAGAAGAGAAATACGCTACAGTTCTTCCACACTGGGACTCGAGAGAAATGGCAAATCCTCCTTCGCCAAGAAGCAAAAGTCGTTGATGCCAGAAAGCAGCACGTGATGGAATTGACTCTTAGCCGTTGGAAGAACCGAATGACGGTGGTTCGAGCATACGCACGGATGGCATTGGATTTCTATGACCCAAAACTAAAGCAGGACACCATCGAAGCTATACGCCTACAGCTCCTAGCGAAACAAAAGTTGGAGACATGGGCTAAAAACGCCCGCTTCTATTTCTTGATGACAAGGTATCTCGCGGTGTTGCGAGCTGCGTCAGCAGAAAGGAAGAAAGCTCGTGAAAGGGCCGCCCATGCCAGAATGAGGAGAAAATGTAAGATGAATCTTGCTAGAGGCGTGCTTTACCTGTGGTCTCACAAATGCAGCGAGAATGCTGGTATGTCCAAGAAAGGTGAAGAGGTCTACAACCGCAAGATGAAGTTCCTACAAAATCGACTTCTTGACGTGTGGCAAAAAACAGCTTTGCAGCGAAAAGCAGAGGATATCGAAACGTCGACTCGTTACGAACGTCGACTTCTGGATCGTTCTCTGGGAATGCTGGTTGACACCTCGAGACATCTGTACAGCTTGCAAAGTCGTGCCGACCAGTTCTATCATCTCAAAATGTCTGAAATGTGTTCAGCCCAGCTCAGAAGGTTCAGCATGAGGGCATTCGAGATGAGGCGTCGAGAACAAGATGCAGATGCCATGCATGACCGGCATTGGAACAAGCATCTTCGAAACATACTGCGCCACTGGGTCAGTAGAACGCAAAGTTCGGTCTACCAAGGCATGATCAGCGATGCGCCTACTGAAAGGCGTCAAGAAAAGGAGCCTACAGACGCTGGCTACGCGACCGCCAGCAATGAAGACCAGCCACAAAGTGCAAACGAGAATGATCTTGGTGCTACACGAAAGGCGGAGGAATGGACGGCATTTGAAGCGGATCTACTCGAAGGCAGCGACTGGGTCCCATCCTTTGATAATGAGCCATTAGCCACCTCGACACCAATGCCAGCGCCAGGATACCTGAATACGCCTTCAAAGCGGGCTGCAAGGGCAAAAGCTCTGGCGAATCTTTCCACGACACCTGTGACGCCCTTCAGACCGCCGTTTGCGGCAAGATTAAGGGCTGGAAATGGAAACTCCCCTGGTCAGGGGCGGGCCACAACAGCCAGAAGAGGTGGACTGGAATTCAAAAGCGCTCGTGGATCGAATGTGCAGAATGCAGAGGAAGATGATTGAATGAAGTTTCTGATGAAGTAATGACTGATGGAGATGTTTGGAATTTTGTTCTGGTCAAAGTGATGCCCTATCGTCGTGGCTGCTTGGGTTAAGCGTTCATGGTATTGGATAACAAATCCATGGGTAGTCTCTGTCAGCCTAGTCTTCAGAGCTGGCATGATCTGCGGATATCTTGCACTTTCTGTGATGTACGTACCTTGCTAGTCCTTCATGGATCTTGAACAGTATGTAATGATAAGATTGCGTGAGGACTGACGGTTCCGGAGATCGCTCCGGTCCTCTGGTCCTCTGGTCCTCCATAAGGCTCGTTTCCAGGATCCCTTGACTCGCAGCTCTGTGCTAGATCTGCAGACCACCACGAACCGCATGTGATGAGCAATACATCATCATCTCACCACCATCCTGAATACTCATCAGAGACTATTCTGACACCGAATCATTCTATACACCGCAATTTCCTTCATTCAAGTCAAGCGTGGATTGAATAATGAAGTCTTTGCACTTGCACCAACCCTAAAGTCGCGCCTATGCGAGCCGTTCTACCTGGGAAACCACCAGCGAAGCCCCAAGCTCTATGCACAGCTCACTGGGATGGTCTTCGAGTCATTGTCAGTATCACAGTCTCTTTTTAGCATTTCCATCCTGACACAGCTTGTCACATAGACATATATCAGCGGCAGGGCTCTTATCATTCTAGGCGATGCGCAGAAGATTCTCCAGACCATTTACATTGACGATGCGGCATCTCTCGAGGCGGTGACAATAGACGAAAGGTCAGGCAAGATTGCTGTCTGTGACAACATCCATATCTTTATCTACAGGCCCGTGGGCAAAGAGGAGGGTGTGCTCAGAGTTTGTCAATTATCTTGGGGGGCTCTCCGCAGGAGCTGACACACACCAGTGGTCCCAGCAATCCGAGTCCCAAGGTGAAGAGCGCCAAATTTCAGCTTTATCATGGGGCTCTCCAGATGAGCTCCTGGTTGGCGGTTCGATTTTGACACTCTGGCATTTCCCTGATCGCGAAAAACCATTCTCGCCGTGGACCCAGAAATTGGCCAATCCAATCCAGCATGTGCAATTCTCTCCAGATGCTAGCCTTATTGCATCTATCGGATATCATGATAGGCTAGTGAAGATATGGAGGAGACGAGCATTTGGGTCGGACGATACGCGATTTGACGTATCATACCTACGGCATCCCAGCACCGTTACTGACATACATTGGCGCAAACCCTGGCACGTCGAGCAGAACGTTGAAGACCTACTATATACCTTTTGTTCGGACAACAAGATCCGAGTATGGACCGCCACGGACAACCATGCGCTGTCCGTGCTCCAGCAATGGGGAGAAATAGATATGAATATATCGATTCAGCCACGTCAAGGTTCGTTGATGGCCCTTACTGACAGACGCTATGCCTTCGTGATCGACAGTCGGGACTTTTCTGCGGCTGCTGAACGTGCTGTGCAGAGTTCTCACGCTGAAACTCACGAAAACCATGCTCTCGAGCACTTGATTGAGATCGCTAATCGAAGTCCAGAGATCTGTGTCGTGCTCGATGGGCACGGTCGGATGTCAGCTTGGGGCCTAGAAAATGCTGGTAGCAAGAATCACCGACCAGCTAATGTGTTCAACATCGCTCATGTGGAGGGCTTGAATATCTCCTTCGGGCAACAGAGCAACTCTGACGAAGACTATGCACGATTTTATACATTTGCTGGGACCACATCAGATACATCTTTGACTGTCCTGGTACACTACTATGACGGGAGAATCAACTGGTTCGATACGCAGGTTACGGAGCTCTTTGATCCTTCTCAGCGACAATACCGGGTCCGTTTCAAAGCGACCTGGTCTGGACATGATGGACCGGTGAAAAAGATTATCCGTAGTCTCAGTGGTACCACCATCATGTCCCGCACGGATGAGAATCACGCAGTTGTGTGGAAGCAGACAATTTCAAAACTTGGCCCTCGGCTGATCCGCCAGAGCTCTTTACTATCAGATGAGCACATCCACCGAAGCTGTGTGCTCGACAATGGAAAGTTGCTAGTCAACCTCCATCATGATGCGATATCATTATGGGACACACAAAGCTATTCCGCGAAGAGGCTCATGATGTGTCACTTCTCTGTCTCCAGCAAGCCTTTGTGTGTCTTGCAGATACCCACACCGGCTGGCACATCGTCAGGCATATACGTTGCTACGATTTGCGCTGACATGAAGGGCATAGTCTGGAAGCTGGTCCCACAAGTCAAAGGCGTGCCAGGCGCCGACCGAGCCAATGGAGATAGCTCTGTTATGGAGGAATTCTGCGACTTTGCCGTCGACCTTCCCGAGCCTCTATCCTACGTCTTGCCAGTGGACCCCGCAGGCTCTCTCGCTACCGCTTCGGATTTCCTGGACATATTTGCCACCGACATCGCCCTAGCGTATTCTGTTTCAGGAACGCTGAGAATGATGACTGCTCGCATTGATGAGAGAGGTCGACGCATTGACTGGCTCATGACTTCAACAGTAGAGACTGGGATTCCTCATATTTCGCTTGCCAGTGGTAGCTCGATCAGAAAAGCTGCCGTCATTGACCAATCACGTACCAGGTTAACGATCTGGGACACCACCGGTTCGCAATTGGAATACGACCAACGCTTTTCGGAGACGGATGTTATTCAAGATCTCGATTGGACTTCGACCCCTGATAACCAATCAGTATTGGCTGTTGGCTTTCCTCATCGAGTGATTCTCCTGTCCCAGCTTCGGTATGACTATCTTGATGCCAAACCTGCATGGGCAGCAATACATGAAGTCCTTATCCGCGGCCTTACGCCACATCCCATTGGCGATTCTTGCTGGCTTGGAGGTGGTAATCTGGCTGTTGGTGCAGGCAACCAGATACTTCTTTTTGATCGGGACGTCGAAATCAGTGATCAATTTGTCTCCGAATTCAGACTTCCTCGGAGGCAGTCGGCTACCCTAGACTTGTTTCAGGTTGTTCGACGACTGAACGGGCCACTACCTGTGTTTCATCCCCAGTTTCTTGGTCAATGTATTCTTGGTGGGAAAACTGCTCTCGTGCACAAAATAATGACCACCTTGTTGCACAAGCTGAAATTCGAGCGGGACGAGATCGATAGCTTCCTGGATTTGCCACTGCAGATCCTTTCGGAGGAAGACCAATTCATGGCTGGCGGTGCTTCCAAGGAGATGCATTCCTCCTTTGCTGACTTCTCGATTGAGGAAGACCCCCAAGTTGTTGACGAGAATGTTGCTGCATCTTTAACAGAGAATCTAGTCAAAGTCACTCTGCCGCAGATTTCCCACCATGAACAATTTTACTTGGCCGATATTGTCGAATGTGTTGCAGCTGTGGAGAAACATCGAAGATCGATGGACGAGAATGCTGCTAGATTCCTCTTGTTCTTCCGCCAACATATGCTGCGAAGAGGTCGTTCGCCGGATGCCTTACTCGGCGTCTCCTGGCGCGAGATCACATGGGCCTTTTATAGCGGTAGTCAGGATATCTTGATTGATCTCGTTTCTCGTTCCTTCCACGGAAAGATGCTGTGGGAGCATGCCCGAGAAAGTGGTATGTTCATGTGGATCACGGACAGCACTGCTCTAAGGGCTCAGTTGGAGGTCATCGCACGAAACGAATACACTAAGACATACGAGAAATCACCCGTAAACTGCAGTCTGTACTATCTAGCATTAGGCAAGAAGGCAGTATTACAAGGCTTGTGGAGAATGGCGTCGTGGAATCGTGAGCAGGCCTCTACCGTGAGGTTATTGGCCAACAACTTCAATGAACCTCGATGGAAGACGGCCGCATTAAAGAATGCGTACGCTCTGCTTGGAAAGCATCGCTTCGAATACGCAGCTGCATTCTTCTTGCTTGCTGGTGCTCTGCAGGACGCGGTCAATGTCTGTGTGCATCAGTTGGACGACATACAGCTTGCTGTGACCATCGCCCGCGTCTATGAAGGTGAAGATGGCCCTGTTCTGCAAGAGTTGATTGAGGACAGAATTTTACCGCATGCAGCTGAGAGCGGCAATAGATGGATGGCCACGTGGGCTTTCTGGATGTTGAAGAAACGCGACAGAGCTGTGAGGGCACTTATCTCGCCAATACATAGTTTACTCGACGGTTCGCCGTCATCGCCAGACTCACCTGATCACAACATACCACTTCGGGCCAAAAGCTACCTGTCCAATGACCCAGCCCTGGTTGTACTTTACCGACAGCTTCGAGAAAAGACTGTTTTAACCTTGAGGGGAGCGACAATGATACGACCTCGCGAGGAGTGGGACTTCATCCTCCGCAATGCTCGTCTGTACTCACGCATGGGTTGTGATCTGCTGGCCCTGGACCTGGTGCGCAACTGGGAATTTCTACGGGCCGCACCTACGCCAGTGAAGAGACTAAGCATGGCTTCATCTAGGACCAATGATCCTCGGCAGCTCTTGCGACGCAGGAGTAGTCTGGTGGTTGATGATCTGCCTCAATTGACCAGTCCGCGATCGACTGTTCCACCCAGTCCAGAAATCAAAGAAGACACGTTCGGCAAGGCTACAACTGGGGCGAAGAAGCCGCCTCCCACTGTGTTCGAAGAGCCGGACGCGAGTTCCTTGCTAGACAATTTTGGCTTCTAATAACGTGTCTTGGTTGATGGGTCTGAGCTAGTAATTAAGGGTGGATTGGTGGTTGCTTTGCTTGTTCCGCATTATACCTTCTCTGCATACCATTGGCGTTCGTGTCTTGCGTGATCTCAAAGGGACTCCGCGACTTCGCTTGTCAATTTTGGTGTGGCAAGTGTGTTGATTGTCCTTGACTTCCGAATACTACACCGTGTTCATTTCCATTTTCAGCTGCCTTCCTGTTATAGAGAAGCTCGGCAAGCGAATTTCTCGAAGCGTAACTTACTAGTTACTGAGTTTAGCGACCACCCATCCCTATTTAGCAATCAGCAGATCTGTTCTGATGCCAAACAATCGCCTGAAAGGCCTTGACAAGAAAGCATACTCGGTGCCGCCAAAAAGTGAGTTCTAGCGCAACGTCAGTTTACCCACATGGTCATAATCTATTTTTGCAACCATGTTGATTGGATACTGGAACTCATTTCTCGGTGGCACCAAGTAAGCGCACTACTCATTCACCACGAGGGTACTACCTAAGATTGCACTTAATTATTTTTCCATGGCAAGCGAAATCACGTTTCCACTTTTCTCGATGTGGTAACCTTGCAGCTGCATGATCTTCCTCAGAGGCCAGATGCTCCATGCTTCTAACCCTGTGGATCTTTTAACGCTGATGTTACACAGCACCAACCAACCCTCCTCGACCTAAACAAGCCTTAACTAACCAAGGCCTGGTCCACTTGTCCCCCGAATTCGGGTCAAAGGTGGCTTTCGTTTCTCTCAAATTTGATCAGGATAGGTTGACTAGGATGCGTCTCCGATCAAATGTTATCCCGAACCAATGGTACCAGCTGGCTAGATTCAGTTTAATGCAACGCCATGTTAGCTGACAGCAGGATAAGGATTCTATGGGTCGAGGCACTTTCACTCCCAGTGAAACCCCCAAATCCAAACCAAAGCCACATTCCCACATCTAATATGGTTCGAACAGCAGTAAGTTAGTGGTTCAAGCTCTTTCCTTGTCTTCCCAAACGGCTCCTTCAGCGACAGTTCCATGCATGATAGCTCAAATACTTGCAACTCACCTACGTGTATCTCCCCTACTTTTTATTGCTTTCTGAACTCTATCGTCAACACTAACCTCCTCTATCGCTTTGTCACTGCGCTGTCTCTACCTCAAGCTCGTCGCTTGATGTTATATCTACTTTCTCTTGATCGCAGGAAACAAGGCACGATTTCTATCGCGCCTGATTGACAGGCTGGACCCATCGATCGAACAAAACAGAACCGATAGCACTTGCATCGTCTCCGCTCACCATACACATCTAAGGCAATGGACATCAGATCACCATTCACTATATCAGAAGAGGATATCACGAGATTAGAGCAAAACGAAGGCTTCAGAATAGTCCGCACCCATCTCTTGAACCAGGAGAACGCCACGTATGCTTGCACGCCTCCGATCACCTACCCCTACACAAAAGCTAACCAACACTCAGCTTCTGCCTCTCTCACACTCCTCTTCCCACTTCCACCAAACACACATTTACTCTCCACCGCGACATAGTCCACTCCCTCCTCCTCCCCCTTCTCCAAATCCGCTCCCGCGCCGCCCTTTCTGCTGCCCGCATAATCTCCCACCAACTCCAAACCCGCCAACCCAGATCCCCAAGCTCCACATCCGCTTCCCCACGATCAATCGTCCGGCGCCTTCTCCTGGCTGCAATGCTTCATTACAGAGGAAAAAGATTGGTGTAGCATGAAGGGCTGTCCGGCCTGCGTGGTCCTCAAAGTCCTACATTCGGAGCCGTTCATTCGGATCGTGGTTGCGAGTTGTCGGCTCAGCAAGTACCTACGGGATATGCTAGAAAGAAATGGCGGTGAGCAACAACAAGACGAGAATAGCTGCGACACAAACAAGAAGGCGATGACGACGGGTGTGGAGGCATCAACAGCAGCAACAGCCGCGCTACCAGACTTCAGCTTCTGGCTGAACGCTGTCCATCGCGCGGTCTCGGAGGATGATTTCTGGGGCCTCCATTTTTGGGAGGATATCGAAGCCCGCGCGGAGGATCTGGAGATGGGTGTCAAGGAGTTGATTAGGCAGTGCTGCGGCCTGTCCTCCTTCTCGACTTCGGCGATTGCTGGGACGCCGCAGCAGCAACAACAGCAGCAGCAGCAGCAGCAGGGGTCGTATTATCAGACACGTAGAGCGGTTTCTTCAACACTTCCGGGTAACAAGGAGAGTGCTGGGATGCCTCATACCATTACCCCAAGTCAGACGCAAAGCCTAAAGCAGCAGCAGCTTCCGGCTTCGGGGCTCATAAAGAGCAACACATGTCTAACGAAGCGTCTGCCCGGGGAAGAACAGGCATGGATGCGCAAGGTGATCGAGGCGTGTTGGGTGATGCTTACCAGGGAGGCGATGATGGGCGGCAAGAGGCGCATGGATCCGAGGGGGAGCGCCGAGGCTGCTGTCGGCATGATGAGGCCCGCTGGTGCTGCGTTAAGATGTAGGAGCTTGACTACGTGATCCACTCTGGAACTGCTAGGATGAGACCTTATGGGACGTGATGGGCTGGGTTAGGTTGGGTTGAGATCGGGAGAGCTATAGTACGTCTCGCACTTTCTTCCTTGCGGTCTTGGGGCATAGACATTGCAATTGTTAGACGAACGACTGGACTTAGACTGGGTTTCCAGAGGTGGGGAGAGGGGGGAGTTCGGGGACTTTTCTTTCTGATTCATGCATGGGTCTCTGCTTCCCTGTGCAATAACTTCTCAGTCCGGTCACCTGATACCATACATATATATGAGTGAGCAGGGTATAGATGGTTCGCTGGGACGACATTGGGTCAGGACGTTTGAACGCATAGAGCTTATATCGAGTAGTTCGAGTTTCACGTCAGTGTACATTGCATGACGGTTGTAATATATCATCTGTTTCTACCTGCCTGACTAGGTACATACCTATGGACTCTGATATATAGTTTAAAGTGACAAGATTACCCCCGCCTCGCATCATGCCACTTCCCCCGTAACACGCCACAGCAACCGCGTGTGTATTCAATCACCTAGGACGGGGTCCAAGAGGCAAGGGATTGGATATCTAGAAAACAGGTAAATGGTTGTATGGAACTTCCGGTGCCGGGTGGACGGCAGATATCTCGAAGTAGGGGAATCCGGGCGTCTGCGATGGCTCACCACCTAGCCTTGATGGATATTCAATATTGCCTGTCTGCTGGGTTTCATGAGTTAGAGGAGGAATGTGTAAGTCACTTCTAGAATAGGCCTTTAGAGGTTGGGTAATGGGAGGGAGGGAACCACTGAAGGTGTAGATGAAGTGTATAAGGAGCCAGTTTTCGAGCAACCATTCTGGGTTTGGGCCTCATTCTGCTCTCAGGCATGCGCGGTAACGGCCCGGCTGGTTCGGGAAATAGGCTGGTTTGGGTGATGTGACGAGGACTAGGCAGCGTCGGTGCTCAACAGTGTACTGTTCGTTCCGGGCATGAGGGTAGATACCAGTTGAGCACAATTGACCTTCAGTGTTGTCGATGTGGCTCTTGGTGCAATGACGCTCTAGAGTCTTCCAGGCAGGGGCCAGGTTCGGAAGATGTTGCTTCGCCATATGTGATAGACATGACAGTGACTCGGCTTAGAGTCGGTTTGTGGCACGCACACCCGGACTGAATCATTGCAGTCGCCGTATGTCACAAGTACTGCCCGTTGGCAGATGTATCGCTCGGCGATAAAAAGCGGCTGTCAAGACTCGGTCAAACTAATACTTTCAGCTTGAATAGCCAATAACAACAGCACACTTCCAACCTTCAGCCCATGTCGATTTTCAGCATTACCTCCGCTTTCGGCATATCTCCAGAATTCAGGAGGGTCATAGCTTTAAGCACTCCCCCACCATCCACCATGCCTTCAGCGGAGCAGATCGAAACGAGACCAGTATTAAAGTTCCCTTTATCGGTACAGTCCAGCATGTCACCAACGATGATGCGTTGACATTTACATAGATGTTCGCCCTCGAGCCGTCTTACCTACCTCCACTTTGTATGACCCAACAGACGAGGTCTTTGCCCACCGAATTTTGCTTTTGATACGCCAGTCGTGGAATGTATTCCATTCATTACCAGAGAATGTGCTCATTCGGATCATTGAACAACTCGATTTTCCAGCACGAGCCTGCCTTGCACTCACTTGCAAAGACATTGCTCGAATCACTACTGAACATGGGTTGCTACATACCTCTATGCCAGCGGACGAGGTGACCTATATGATGGATGAATTTTTCATTCTTTGTGACGTCGGTCTTGAAGATCTGAAGTTCTGTACGGAGTGTGGGCTGTACAGGTCTCGGAAAGAAGAATTCTGGCGACACCGGGCACGGACAGACTCTAACAAGATTGGAGGCCGGACCGGATGAAGATGGCGAAAGGCTCTGTCGCGGTGGAATAATGACATCTTGACCCGTTGTTGGCTGAGTAGGGACCCTGCGCTGGTCAGACATGCCGGTTTCAATAGCCGTGTTTGTCCTGAGTGTGTGCTCAATCAGCATAACGCTGGAATGCTTCCAGGGACCACCTAGGGGTAGCAAAAAGTATTTGGGTGGAGAGTGAGCCTTAGTCTTCACATCATAGGTACTGGGGAACTCTGCTGGTACTCTCTGTGGGTTCTATAAAGTGCATTCTTTGATGAAGGGTAGTTGTTGTGGAGTGCTGATGTATCCTTGGTCGTCTCAAACCTTGCCCAAGACATTTTTCAATGGCATTTTATATTGTTGACATGCTCTATAAATAAAATCATTGGCAATAATCGATACCGCAACAGCCACTGGTAGAAAACCAAGTGTGAACACAATCCGTGAAGGAATCTTTTTGATGCCAAGATAGTGCCAAGCCTGAACATGATGCTCTAACTTAGTGTCCACTTGAGGTTGGGTTCATTCTTTCTGTAACTACCTCGTAGCACCATTGAACTTCTGCCATCTCAATATTCCAAGATGACCAGACGAGATCTCTATCGTGTAGTGCGTCTCTGATTCAATCACTCCGCAGAGCGCTAAGTCGAATGAGACGGTGAAAGGCAGAGCGGTGAAAATAAGGAGACGATCTAAACTCGCGAAAAGCAAGCTGCTAGCTAGTAGCAGTCTGGGCTCAACCTACCATTCACATCGCCTGCAACAGAATGATATCTGATACATTCGACATGTCGCGGAAGGTCAATCGCCCTTCTTCGCAAGACGTTGTAGAGGTCAATCGAACGTATCCAAAAGAGCCGGTGCTCTCTGGTCCTAAGACTCAGATGCTACCAGATCTGTCTGCTTCAACACAGGAGATACTTGCACGGGTTCAGGCGGAAAGTGCGGGTAGCATTACCGACGAGGCACCAATTTTGGCAAACGACCTCATGGAATCTACGAAGTCCACAGAAAAGTCCGTTCCGCCAGGGTCACTTGCCAAAAACGCCGCTCAATTTCAACGGCCGAGAATGGCGTCAGGCATATTCGACAAGTCGAAGCTGAAGTCAGCCTTTGCTTCAGCGCTGATACCAAAGCCTAAGACTGGGCCTTCACAGCCATCGAATGACTCTGCTAACCAGCTATCTGCTGTTGCAGGTATATCAACGGGCAAGAGCAGTACTGTACAATCAGAGAAGCCATCGCGGTCAGCTACGGAGCTCTCGAGGGTTGGTGCTTCGTCGATGAAGTCTGACGAATCCACTATCGAGGTCCTACCGTCTTCAGCCAAGTCAGCACAAGGGGACACGAACACTGCTGGGGTATTGTCCAAGCAAAAGCCCAATGTCGAAAAACCGGAAACCCCTAAACCTAAGATGAGGATGAGTCATACCTATGTTCTTCCTAGTGGAGAGATCGTCAATTCTGGGAAAGGACTGGGTCGAGGGCGTCCAGGTATCAAGCGAGGACCAAGGAAGCGGAAATCCATGTCGAGCCAACCTCCGTCTGAAGCGAAACCGATCTCTCGAAAGCGCAAACGCACCTCTGTGGAATCGGATTTAGAGCAAAGGTCACCCTCCCCTTTACACTCCACATCCGATTCCGGTGATGAGATTACACCTCAGGCCACACAGACTCGCTCAGGACGCCATACACAACGTCCACCTGCATTCGTGCCACCAGAAAGTCCGTCTCATAAGAAGCCCCGTCTCAGCGAACCAGCCAGCTCGAATGCTGGTAAGCTTCCTATCAAGCGAAAAGTATACAAGGGTAAGGAGCAAAGCGCCTTATGCGAGCATTGCCTACGAGGTTATGGACCATTGAAGAATGCCATCGTCTTCTGTGATGGATGTAATCGGTGCTGGCACCAGAGATGCCACAGTCCGATGATACCGAGAAAGTTGGTTCTAGATCCGAACAGCGAATGGTTTTGCACCGAGTGCACTGCTATAAAACAGAAGCCGAATAAAGTTGTGCGAGCTCCGAAGACTGAACGTCCGCCTGCGCGTGTAGAGGAGCCGACTCCTACGCCATTGCCTTCAGCAGAAAGTTCCAAGAAGGACTATTTCAATTCGCTCTCCAAGGAACATTTGGTAGACCTCTTGATGCAGGCATCAACCTTGGCTCCACACCTTCCCTTGTGGCAATTTCCTCCTGCACCGTCTCCACCTCAACCCAGCAATGCCCCCACTCCCAATCCTGCTTCTTCTACGAAAGAAGACGCATATCCAACTCCCAAGAATGAGGTCAGCGATCTCGAAGATGACTACGACGAGTACGAAGACGAAATTGCGAAGCTATACCCAAGGCCAGGGAGTGGTGTCCAGCTGCCGCCGGAAAGTGAAGACTTGCATATGCTGCTAGAGGGGCCGGAAAGCAGAACGTTCAGTCACGCGCTACGGGAGGGTATTGTTGGGACTGGATCTGGAAGAGTGGCCTGACTCAGGACAGGCGCTGCTACCGCAATTCATGGGGCAAGAAATGGAGAAAGGTAATAGTGGTGAGGAGCGAGCGCCAGCTTTCAAGCGAATGGATTTCAGAGTTGAGTGTTCTCTGGTGCTGGTATACTTATGCCGTTACTTTGGATATGATGCATTTCACAAAAATCGGGAGAAATGTCAATGGGCTTGTAACATATTAATACATTGAAGCAGCATTTGCGGCTTGTATGAAGCGCTCGACTAGTCATTTGTTCGTGTTCTGCTCATGCTCGTGCATTATATTTCGTTTCCATGGCTACGTGCAGTTCGTGTTGCCGCCTCTATCTGCATTCAAAAGAGGTAGCTTGGTTGTCAGGAGAAAGAGCTCCGGTCAGATTGAATTCTGCCGTCTTCTGAGGAAAGACGGAATCGAGATGCAAACATTTGGTGTGGCGGAAGCCACATATGTAGGACGTGATGATTTACGAGAATTAACAGCTAGAACCCGGCCAGACTGTATGAACGCCTATTGGCCAGTTTTTCTACATGTAACCCTTATGTTCTGCCTGCTTTGATTGGTCAATTTCTATTGCGATTTCTACTGCAATTTCGCAGCTTGTTTTGCTGTACCGTACAGCTAATTTGTACGTACATCTACCTACGCTACGGAGTTGTGCATCAAAAGTCATCAATATACGCTAAAATTAGAGCGCCATTAGCACACTCGATCTCAGCTTCAGCGCCACGTGAAAGATTCGCGATAGGAGTGAAGCCCTAGAGCTGCTGCTAGGACCCCTTATTCTAGAGCCCTTTTCAGGCTATTTGACATGTCTCCCAGGCCTGTGTCAGTTAAGCTTCAGCCATCCACCCTCTCTGACCATCCTAACGCCCACCACCTACTACAGTCAGTACCAGGCAGAAGTATCCATAACCCGGCGCTAGTATCTCTGTCAGGAAACGGACTACAAAACGAATTCGCTAAGCCTTGAACAGTTAAGCAGCACCTGCTATAGCCAATAACTATGGAATATCGTCCAAGAAGCTTCTAGGCATCAATGCGACACTGCATCAGAACTAGCTGCTACTAGCACTGAGCTATGAATACTTCCGCTTGGTACCGAGTACTAACATCACGCTAGTATAAGAAGGGCTAGCTTTTGCTCATCCTGGTTAACATATATTGATAACTTTTTGATGCACAACTCCGTACCCCTTAATAGATAATACAAGTTGCTTTCTACGCACCCTTTGCAGATGGTCAAACAAATCCTTTACCCTCTTCTCCATGGCCAAGCTATTTTAAAAAGTAGACGCAATGCACGCGGTCCCCTTGCCAGCAGTTGCCGCGAAATTATCCTCTCTTTTTATCTTGTCCCCGTGGTCGTTGCCATGGTGACCCTTACTATTCGGGACCTCCGTGGGTGCTAGTGCCTGGTGGCTTTTAGGATGGGCACCTGCAGTAGTCTCTGGGCGAACCGCTGGTACTTTTTGGGTTGCTCTTATTACGAAGCACACAGCTTTCCGACATGCAGCCCATTTCAGCGATTGCTGCGCCATGGTGCTTCCCTCCTCTGCCCTTATCGCTCCGATCTATGAACTAGCATTGGATTCTACATCTGTCGATCGGGATGGTGTATCTCAGCCATGCTCGTCAAGCGACCCTCCCAGCACGTATGTGGCAAAAAACACACAACGAAAGGAGCCGAGAGGTAGAAATATCGGGTATGACCACGATCTTTATACCCAAATTCCTTCTACTCTTTTTTCAATATCGGAAAGTCCATTGCAAGTGTTACTTCACGCCCGAATAATCTGAACAGTTTCAACAAAGCTCTAGAAAGGGATATTGCCTGATTGGGAGATCTTATCTGTCAAACCTCTGCTTACAGCTAGACCGATCATGGAGTCGGATTCGTTTGACGCGTTCTGCGACTTCTGTCGCGAGAACTTCAATGAGTGCTCTCCATGGGCCGGTGGTGTTTACAAGGCCACAAGAATTCGCAGCATAGCTAGCCTGATGACTTCACGGGCACAAGGCTGTTCTCTGTGTCGTTTGATCCTAGTACCTACGAACATTGGTTTCCTGGGTCATGACCATGTTGCGTTCGAACTAGGGCACTCAGATCGATTCCCTGATGTGCTTGAACTTCGATTCAGACCGAGTTCCGTAGAGGGCACTTCAAGTGGAATTTACAAATGGATCGATCTGATAAGGATTAACAGTATGTATTAGTACCAACTCAGACGGCGGCAAACTTACCATCCGAACGCTAGGTGTTACCTACCCAACGATAAGACATCTTCCTCATCAATCGACGTGGCCCCGGCAAACTCGAACACAAGCGAGCAAATGGATTACGGAATGCTGGGATCGTCACCAGCTATGCCACTCTCAGCTACCTAAAGCAAAGAGACAGACTACAAGGCTTCCGACCAGGCTCATCGATGTTGGAACGGTGTCCCGGCCTTATGCTCGCCTTGTACATTCATCAAATCTTTCTAGCGAAACGCAGTATATGACCTTGAGTCATTGTTGGGGTCAGACATCCTCGCTAGTCCTGCGCAAGGACAATTTTCGGAAATTTATAGCCGACATCTCCTCCGAACTTCCAATAATGTACGCTGACGCCATCCAAGTCACACGGGAGCTTGGTATTCAATATATTTGGGTTGATTCTTTGTGCATCATTCAAGATTCAGAAGAGGATTGGCGGCACGAATCTGCTCAGATGGACAAAGTGTATTCTAATTCACGCTGTACCATTGCTGGTGCCATGTCGAAGAATAGTGATGAGGGCCTATTCTTTGATAGAGCAGTACCGGCAGCAACTCCGTGCAAAATCTCGTGTACATGGAATCCCAATCACCCAGAGACATTTCTCTGTTATGACGATTCTCCGTGGATCGATCTGGAGTTCGGACCACTATATTCACGGGCATGGGTGGTGCAAGAGCGTCTTCTATCACCATGCATGCTTCTATTTGCAGATGACCAAGTATATTGGGAGTGCTCAGAATTGATTGCTTCGGATTCTTGCCCTTCCGGCTTACCACTCCTCATCCATCGACTGAAATCTACATGGTCATCGGTAGTCCAATGCCAACCTCTACCCTTAGGTAATATAGTTCCTGCCACCGAAGCGGAGCTCTCACTCTCCAGGTCAAACGCAGAGCTTGGGGAGAGCGCAATAGAACGGCTAATGGGCGCTTGGGCATATATCGTCTCTGCATATACGTATGGTGGGTTGACTTTCACATCTGATAAGCTGGTTGCTATTTCAGGTCTTGCTCGTCAGATAAGAAAAGTCCTCGATGCTGAAGCGGAAGACTATCTCGCCGGTCTTTGGAGATACAAGCTTGCAAGACAACTCTTATGGTCTAGCTCTAATCAGGCAGAAAGCAAGCAAGTTCGAGCTCCATCATGGTCGTGGTCGTCAGTGGATGGATGGGCTACACCCGTCTTCTTGGAGATTTTGGAGTATGCAACCACACGCTTAGAATATTGGTTGGATACTATAGTAATTCTGCAGGCGTCGACCTACCCTATCGCTGACCCATTTGGTCCAGTCAGTGGAGGACATCTCCTTGTACAAGGACCAATTTGTCGCATAAAACGTCCCACCGAATCAGTAAAGGATCCGCATTGGTGGCGTAATGCACATACATTGTTCACCACAAAGGAAGGGATATTGAACCTGGGTAATGCGCAATGCTCGTGGTCAATTGATAATCTAAGCCCGGATAAAGTCGAAGTCGATTCCGTGTACTTGATGCCTTCTGCTGTGGTGCGCTTCGCTCGCAGGGTGTTACGTGGAGAGACTTCGTCAACCTCTGGGATTGCCAAAACCTCACCAAAAAAAGACTCCACCCGTCGTCTCGACTCAAGCCTGGAAGAAAACGTTGGTGGCTTGGCTATGGTAAAGATGCTCGCTGTGAAGGGGCAGTATCAACGCATTGGCGCATTCAAATTGACGCACAAAGGCGCACAGGCGGACTTACGCAAAGCCATAGGTGCACGTACATTACGCGAGGAGGACTACCTTGACTTTGATGGCAGTGAGAGCTATACTATCAAAATTGTGTGATACGAGCCGGCTACGACTGATCAAATCTCGATTCTGACCCATGAGTGACTGATGGAATGCTCCAAAGGTTGAGACCGAAAGCACGAAATGAAGTTGAAACTCTCCTGCTGAGCTACTCTTCCTTGTTGAAATTGGTGAGACATGTACGGAGTCGTGCTTCAAAAGTTTTCAATATACGCTAACTAGGGTAACATGAAGCTAGCTCTATATATACTAGTGCAATGATAAGGCACAGGGCTTATCTAAGGGCTAGGTAGTTAAAGCTTAGTGGTCTCTGGAATGGAGCTAGAGGTTATGCCGCCTGGAAGACAGCCCTAGAAGAAGTTAAGATGGCAGGGTGTCGCTGGGCAGGCTAGGGACCCTACCCCTATTGTGCACGGCTTACGTTGCCACTGAATCTTAGTAGTCTTTCAAAGTGCTGCTCTAATATTGGCGTATATTGAAAACTTTTGAGCACCACTGCACTCCGGACAGCCAAATCCTTGGCGCTGTGTGACCACGCAGGCACCACTCTGCGCAGTAGTTAGCCTCTCCTCCCTCTGAGATAGATTCTGCAGGTAGATAGAATTCCATTCATCCACTTTAAACTTCTCCTCAACGCAGGAGCCTTAATCGATTCGGTCGATAAGAGAGGCTGGACGCCACTCCATGCTACAGCAGCCAATGACCGCAGCAAGGTGATTCAGGTGCTTTTGAATGAAAATGTCATCAAGGACGCTGATTCTACAGCGAAGGCTGCTGCAATTCAATCAGAAAGCCCCAGTCTGAGAGCTTAGAGCCACACTGGGCTTCTCCAAGTCAAAGTGTCAGGTGTCCAGCTCGTACTCACCGGTGCTCACGGGGATTGGCTGCTAAAGCGACATTGCGTGGGTGAGCTCAAGATGAGCTGGGGTAGGGATGTATTGTACTTACATGCCAGGAAAATGCCCGATTGATTTTTTGGACCTCGCCTCAAGTTTAACAGCTCTTGTTCGCTCTGCTGTTGAACAAATAACAACCGCAAAGCCATTCCTCGTTCCATCATCATCGATTTTGAATCCTCCTTCAGTGATTAGACTTTGGCCACTGATCGCATGGAACTTTTGTGGCCCAAACTGTGGCGAGGCCGACGCCACTAGGATCCAGAAATGCTCTTGCAGCGGTGGAGTCGGTGCACAGATCAAAGTTGACTTGTGCATCGTACTGGTTCCTGTCTAAGGTCGTTCTCATGGCGCAACATGGATTTCCCTGCGCAGGGCATAGATTGTTGACCTACAGAGCCAGGTTAGCGTTGTCTTTGGCAGGGTAAAACAACAGAAATGGGAGAACTCCTATGCACCTCTATCATGATCTGCCCAGGGTGCGATAGCGGGCAATTGCTACAAGGATCATCAACGCCGGTGATTTTCCAGCGAGTCTTGCAAGCCGGTTCCGCACCCTCTCCAGGACCGACACCGAAAGCATTCTGGGAGATGAGGGCAGCGTAACCAGGAACAGGATAGAATCGGCCCCCAGTGTCTTGGTGATGCAGCCATCATACTTGGTGAAAGTCGCCTTATATCATTGAGAAGTCACAAAGAGCGGGAGCGGAATGAAAAGGAGCGGAAGAACAAAATACATGTCGGGCTATTTGCAAGCTGTGAGAGTTTAGTTACCTTTCTGAAGTTTTGGATTTGGTGATGCTCTACCTCCATCTCAGCATTCTATGCCAGCACATATATATTCAACGCACACTGTCCAGCAGTGTGGTGTCACGCCTCAACAGATTGAGCCAATCTCTCCCTCAGATTCTCATGTACGTTTCCGGAGCCGTGCCTAGGAGCTGTAGATGTCAGGAGGCATCCAGTTCACCGATAGGCACTACAGAGCACTTGACACGGAGCGTTGGTTTATTTTATCTCACGTGGGCTTGACTATGCGGACGCTTTCTGGCATGCCTTAGCTAAGGGCAGTTGCAACGCGAGCCTGAACTCCGAGAGACTTTACCGCCATTCGACTCAGGCCCGGAACAGTACAAGACTATGCGAAGATGTCCATTGCAAAGTACGGAGAACGTTGGATGAGTCCAGTGTTTCAAGGAAATCGGCCCATGCAAAGCGGTCTCTGCAATATACAAGTGGAGAGACAGGGGTCGAAAGCGACGTCCTTCCATTGGTATCGCAAGAGAGGGGTTTTGAGTGTCCTGCTGTGGATCTTTCGGACAAAAGGGGCGATTCGAATGTACCAGTGAGCGTACATGAAAGAAGACTTGTTGGCGCATGCTCTGAATGGTCTAAGAAGGAATGGCAGCTTCACTTGAAACACACCACAAGGCAGCTGTTGGCTCTTAAGATCTTGGAAAAGGTATCTGGCATCAGCTGGCTTCCATCTAGCGTGCTAAGGACTTAAGTTAAGGCAATCTAGCAATCCCAGCTCACAGCTATTTAGCACCCCTTTCCCCAAAGGATGGCTAAGTTATGCGTTTCCTTAATCAATCATGCCAAGCTCTTCTAGAACGCTCTTCTAGAACGCGCCTCTTTCAACGTGCATGAGGTCTGGCAGGAAACCATGTAGTCATACTGACTGATCCATCTTTAAGGCAAGGATCGGCAGACCCTAGCGTTCGTAGTTCGTAGTTCGTAGTGACTGTGCTGTAGATTAAAGGGATAATTCGTAAGCCTTCGCTCGTCTTCCGATCCAAGGTCATTCGGTCGACAGTCCCAAAAGCATTCGATTATGCCCCTGACCAGCATTTTCAACGGCACGCGACGCGCCTTGGCGAGATTCTCCCGCAACGGCTACAGATTAGCGCATCGCTTGCGGACGACAACCTCCCCAGGGGGAAAGCTTCCGCTGTTCAATACTTGTACTTGGTAGACCTGTTATAGACGAGCCGGTGCGAATGATTAACTACGATATATACGCTCTCTCCCCGCCTTCCTCTTCGAGTATAGTCAGTGCGCGAGACTCGGCCGTGTTGACAGCACATTCAAATGTCACTATGTTGTTGCATACTGCACGTCTAGGGAGATCAAGACCAACCGGATCATGTCTAGCAAGCTCGATGCAAAGTCTAAGCCCGAACACTGCTTTTCTAAGCTGACAATTGAGTTTAAGACCCCGCATCTATCACGCCGTTGAGGGCAGGGCCGGTATGCACACCTGCGCGCGAAGCAAGCAGATTACATTACGGATCAGATGCTCATCAAGCACAAGCACAATCACGAATCACTCTCTACCATAAGGATCAAGGAGACGCGAGATGAATTGGCAGCTTTGCCTCTTCTGGGGGCCATGACCGGAGGAATGTGCCATTGTTGTACCGGTCAGTATGTAGTCCAACCCGACTAAGGTGGTCCTCTTCAGGAGACTTGGGCGAGAACGGTGATACTCGCTCCTTGGTAAGTCTTGAGAAGTCTATATATACTGTCTGCTCCCTCTTCTGCTCCGTCGACGTGATCACAGCCGAAAACGATACAAGCAATCCTCCACAGAGTATCTGCAAGCCTGTCGCGATCAGCATCGACGAATATATCAAGATGGTATCATTACTCGTATACGCTGCTTTGATCTCTTCCCTCTTCTTGTCTGGCTACAGTGCTCCTACCACTATCAAGCGTGCAGATGGTCCGGGAACCCCTTACCAATGTGCTTCGTCCTATGGTGCACCCAAAATTAAAGACACCCTGCTGAGAGCTGGAGCTAATGCTCGAGGTAAAACTCCATCAAGCTCATTCATTGACGAGACGTAATCCTGCTTGAAAGATTGGGCAAGACTGACACGAGGGCTCGCTATAGATCTAGCTATAACCATATTGGAGACGTCAGTGATCTCACCCTTCCATACTTACAATCCCTTGTCCAACAAGCTTACCTATCACAGCGGATGCGACATGGACGCCACGCATTATCCATTGGGAGATCGAAAGACAGGAGACTCTGCCAATTGGGGTCTGTTCAAGAATAACTGTTGGTCTTTTGAGGGCGCTTTCCAGCGACGCACTCCTCAGCCATGTCCCTTGTCTGACGCTGCTCTGTAGGGTACTCTATCCGCAAACATTGCAGCCAATTCCAAGGCCTCAGCGAGAGCCAATGGATGCGAGGACAGGTTTTGAAGTCTGTTTCCTCGAATTCCTGCAAGCGTCTTATCTTATCGACTGACTTTTTATAAGCAACGACCCGGCGGCGTCCATCAAATGTCAGCACGAGCAGATTACCAAGCTCGGCCTTCAGGGATTTTATGCAATCCAGCGGTGCGTATCCAACATCACAGGCCTATTGTCCAGTACTTCCTTGCTGACAATGAGGACACAGTGGTGTACCCAGCGAGACTGACGACTACCGCGTTGCTGTAGAGTTTATCCTGAAATACCTTAATCAGGGCCATCTCCGCGACAATTGGGTAACATACTACATGCTTCATGCTGTCTGAGGTTCTGGTACGAGTAGGTTTATGTTAAGAGGACGTGGTCGTTGCTGGCAGCACCACAGTATCGCTTTCCAAACCAAGCTTTCCATTTATATGTACATATTTTTATCCTTCAAAGGTCTTAGGATAGACACATGGTGGATCTGGTACTTATACACATCTTATGAGTCATAGTCAGGAATGGTGTTGTACATGTCTACCGAACTCCTGCAGCTGAGTACCAGCCTTTCGCTACCTTATGCTGGAGGATATGTATTCATTGTTCGCCCGCGAATTGATAAGAAGACGTAGGACCCGACTTACTACGTCAATATTAAATCAGAAGGGCCGCAAAACATCTTGAGGACGCTTCTACGAAATGTCCGCGCGGTCAATCTGAACGAAGATAAGCCTGCCGTATGATCCTCCCACCGCTCTATTACTTTGACCCTACCACTAACTTAAGCCCAGATTGAACACAATCTGCTGTACAATTATCTCGATGAATTACAATCGTATCTGAGCAATGCAAATACTTGCGCGATCCATGATCCTATCTGTCTTAAGCACTTAGACCTCCTGGTCGACTTTATCAAAGCAACCTATAAGTTGACAGGTCAACGCCTTCTGTTGCTTTTGGAAACTGGTGAAATCACGTTCAATTTGTTTTGGGCACTCTTCGAGCCAAACTCGATGGTCTACACGACTTGCTTTGGTACTGACAAATCACGGTGCGTCATATAGCGACGGTGAAGAGAGGCAGACACGCAATGGATTGAAGTACTATAAGATGGAGTGTCGGTATTTGGATACGACGGCCAAGTGTTTGAGGCCGCGTCGCTCCATCTTGCTATTGTGAAATTCCGTGGGAAAGGGAGCATCAGCAGCGCTGAATGCTTTCCCTCTTCAGTACCCTCCGGATGAAAAAGGACCAAAGGCTACCTTGTTGAATGCGGCCGAAAATTTGTCTCAATGCTTGGAGCTTACCATCGTCACTGCTGAGGTACAGCATTTTGTATGAAGGACGGAGAGCCTTTCAAGGTATCTGGCGACAGCGGGGTCATGCTTGATGCTGCTTTCTTCCGGAAGATGAATCCTAACTACACTAGGCCGCGACCTGAGGCATTAGGCAACAAGAAGACGGATGATGACATTTTATCAGAACCATCTAACGAACGAAGTCTTGATCAAGTAAAAGACAATGGCGTGGAAACAGCCAAATTGGAAGAGAAGGGCTTCCTCATCTGCTGTCCGACCGTGCTAGGTTTTAGTCTCGGAGATAAAATGTGGAGTATGGTAGTGTCTCTCTTAAGGTACAGTTGCTCTTATATTAATCCGATGATTCACAGTGGAATTTGCTGTTGCCGATATAAAAGACATCGAACGGTCCTCATCACCTTTTGATTGTTTAACAATCCCTGATGAACAGACGGAGGTCATCATAGCCCTTGCGGAAACCCGTTTGGGTCTGGTGCCCAGCGTCCCATTTGATGACTTCATGACGGGGAAGGGGAGAGGGTCTCAATGTCCTATGGCACGAAGATCCTCAATGTTTCTGTTTGAACCAAATGACGTGTCACTTAGTGGAACACCAGGTGTCGGCAAGACCTTGACAGCGGAGGCGGTGTCTGACCATCTTCAACGGCCTCTCTATTCGGTGCGCATAATTTAAATCCTTCTAAGATTCAGTCTAACTCTTCAAATCTCTGCCGGAGAACTGAGCCTTGGGTCAGCGAAGATGGAAGTTCAGATTTCGCACGTCTTCCAAACCACCAATCACTAGAAAGCCCTAATACTTCTAGATAAAACAGATGTGTATATAGAACGAAGTTCAAAGCAGGATCTCGCTCGCAACAAGTTTGTCTCGGTCTTCCTCCGCAAGCTGGAATACTGCGAGGGTATCATGTTCCTCACCACGGACCGAGTTTCCGACTTCGATGAGGCGATCCTCAGCAGGATCCATCTCATTTTGAAATACCACGAATTAGGGATTAGTGTGAGAGAAAATTGTGGGAGCATTTGCTGCACAGGGTCTACACGTCTCAGGGAGCAGCGGTATTGGCTCATGAAGAAGTGGAACGCTTGGCCAAAACAAAATTTAACAGTCGACAGGTAGGTTTGTCGTGCAATATATCTGGAGACCTCTTCCACTAATTCACCGTCTGTTAGAATAAGAACATAGTTGCCATAGCCTATGCTCTAGCTACCAAGAAAGGTACTCAAGTTGCTTACTCCCATATCTTGCGGGCAGTCATAGCGAGTGAAAACTTTACTCGTGAATTCACTAGCACAAGCGTTATTGAGCAGTTACAGTCGAGTCTAAGAGCCCAAAAGCAGACCCCAGTTGGACCAGAACCGGGTCTTGCCAACTCCTCAGTCACCTGCTCAGCCTCTGCTCAAGGCTGCTCAGACGCGCTCAGTCTCGGCTCAGGTTAAAGCAGCGCCCGCTCAGGATGGAGGTCGTAACTGGAACTGGGAAAAAAAATCTTATGTCCGACTATAGAGGTATTCAGCAAAGCGTCTCTGTTATCTTGCTTATCAAAAAGAGTTGATGGAATGGTTTGGAATAGGGTGGAGATTAGGTGAATTTTGAGGTTAGGAAAAGGAAAAAGAGTACGATCAATCGGCAATCCACCGATTTATTTCCTGCTTGATTGTTTTCGGTAATTACTTCTTCGGTAGTTAGTGGTGGCATCCAGTCCTACGATAGTACCCATACCTACAAGAAACGGGCTTTCTCTTTTGCTGGTGGCGGCGATCATGATGCAATGCCAGAGAGGGGAGGACACTCAAAGGAAAAAGAAAACTCAGCCCCGGAAAAGACTAGATCTGCCTGTTTACACAATCTCATGTAACTAGCATGAGATGAAATCGCTAAATGGTTCGAAGGTTTCAGAAACTCCTCAATCCACCTGCCTGAAAGTACACAGGCAGGAAAGGATCCCATTCGCGGCTCGGCTCTTTCTTGATATGAGGAGAAAACACAATGAGAAGCAAGGGTGGGAAAATGGACATCGGCTTTATGTTCACTGGTGCGGACCCCTTACCGTAGTTGTCCCAGTGCCTAATCAACAATTAAAATGATGAGAGCCTTTGTTCTCTGAGTTAATTCCCTAAGAGCCCGGCAATGAAGGTTTTAGAAAACCAGCTCAGTCAAACCGACCCCGCCTTCATCCCGCACATCAGCTCAGTAGGTTATTTTGTTTTTCTCCTCCGAATTGAGTTCTCGATGTATCCATTCAGAGGGAGAGAAAAGAGGTTGAGTGATTACTGGAGCTTCAGGAGCTGTCATTCATATCCACCCTGTCCCTCGGGCTTTGGCACCTCGTCTTCATCCAAGAGAGTGAAAGGTTTATGCGCTTTGTGTGTGGTTGAAAAATCCAAAGATAATCATCTGGACCCTTTTCTTTCTTTCTTTCGGCTCTCAAAGCACGTCCTGTCCAAGGGGGAACGCGTTCTTCCCGTCTCGGGCTGCAGCGCCTCTCTCATGCGAGCGTGCGGTCTGCTGGGTAGGGATTCCTTGGTCGTCTGACACTTCGCAAAAATAGGGATCTAGGGTTTGTCAAAGCTTTATGACTTGTGGACGGCAATCGATATCTCAGTTTGGGACCTGAATGCTGGCCGTCTTTAGTTTGGCTGGGTAGGCGCTTGGAATGTGGACGACCTGGGTTGGGGCAAGGTACTATTCTTCAGGCATGTTCGCAGAAGCCTGATATCTGATGCAATCATGATCATAGAATAGTCAACGTGAATGGTAGATCAAGGTAATGCAAAGCCATCTTAGGGAGTAAGTCTCCAGGCTTGGAAAACCAAACACAGGGCTTTCGAATCCGATTCGGAGTTAAAAGATAGTGGAAATGGGACAAAGAATTGAAGATCAATGCTCTTATCAGAGAACTATGGAAACGAGGCAGCCAGGTGCGCCATGAAAATATGCAGCTATTAACCGTGAATTACATTCCCGTGTGCTCGTACAAGGAGGGCATTGCCCCTTTCGTGTCTAAACATCGAAGAGATAGGCGACCCGAGCCTCAAGGTTGCATGTCATGTTTCCAAGACGGAAACCTTCAGCTAGTATCCATGGCATTTGCCAAAGCTGGAGGGTCTTCAGGACTGTCTGGCGAGGAAGGCGGAGACCAATCAGTATCAGAGTGATGACTATCATAATTAGTGACTTCCGGCCAAACCAGACCCGTCGCCTTGTGCAGTCGCCTATAGAACCACACATCGTAAGACAAGGATCTTTCTTGATAGAGCGTCATGAAAAGCGAAGGTGACAAGTGTACCACAAAAGGGCTTTGGTCCATGGGTCCATGATTGATGGGCATTCCCAACCATTGATTCCATCTCCGCATGTCGAAGAACTGCTCAATCGACTTGGAAGCGACGAGCCACCTACCTGGGGAATGTTTGAAGTCGTCCATGCGGGATCTCGGATGCTTCCATTCGCTAAAATCCTGTACATGGGACTGAAACTTGTAGGGCCAGTCGGGAAGACACGTCAAACCTTGAGTGTCATCCCCCGGTCTCGGCCCCGTAAACTCACCATCAACCACACCCACAAGCCCATCGAACATATAATACTCCCAACTAAAACCCAGCTCACGAGTTGGCTCTGTTCGGCGATAGTAAGGCTCGTTATTGAGGAGAGCTTCTTCAGAACGGTAGAAATTGACTATATGCGCCAATTCATGTACCATCAACAAGGCGAGTTGAAAGAGGCAACGCTGTTGCATCGCCAAGGGCAGGTCAAGCCATCGTTGCGAGCCCATGAACTCGATGGTTTCTTTTGCTATCACTGTCAGCAGGTGCTCTTTCTTACTCCAATAGATGGTATATTCATTCTCATCTGGGTCTTCGGGAACGTCGGCGTCAAGGTTGGCGCGAACAGACAGGCTCGCTCCTGTGGCGTTAAGTTCCCAGCCATACAGCCCATGTAGGATGAAGTATCGTTGGGCGATGATATTGAGATCTCTTCGGATGCGGTCTTCTTTGATTTGGGTCCAATCTCCCTGGTCCAGTCTCAATTCCTTCTGTTTCGGTCTGCCGAAGGACTGATATGGTGCATAACATACATTGAAGAACCATGGTAAAGATTTTTCGAGGAATAGTGATGCTAGGCGTAATGCTGGCTGGATACGTTCATAGATGCTGGCCGGTAGCTCTCTGCAGCGAGCGCGTCTATCAACCTCTGAGAGCGGTCTGTCTCGATATTTCTTGCATTCCATTCTGGGCGTCTCCTTTACGCGAACATTTCTGCTCCAGTTTCGATAGGCCCATACAGGATGTATGTCATTAGTGAGATGGTTGAGAGCAGTGTTTGGATCGGCAAAAACATCCAAATCACCTACCTGAGCGGGATCGATTTCATACACGGGTTCGATAGCGAGAGACATGGTGAACTGTGGCTTGATTGCTGTTGAGGTTAGATAGGGTAGCTCGCACTCTGCTCGCAATCGAAACATGGCAGACAGTGGGGAGCTCATAACTCCACAGGCCCTAGCAAGGCAACCCGTGCACAATGGACCATGGCTGAGGAAGCACAGACCAGATCTCAAGACAACGACATCGTCCTTTGACGAAACGACTTGTCACAACAAAAGAAATGTAGAATAAGGTGGAAATAGTAACAAAGGTATTGCCCGAAATAGCCAGACACAAAAAGGACATCAAGTCAGGATAAGTTCTTGTGCACACATTCAAGTAGTGGGTCAAAGCAAGCGCAGGTCCAAGGATCCCGGAGACGATACTGCTCTGACGTTTCTCGTCTTCATGTTACAGTACTAGGTCAAAAGTATTGGCTCAACCCCACTTTTGCACCAAAAAACGTACTTTTCAATTTAAGCTAACTACTTTTCCTAGGTAATAAACTATCTAAAAAGTGTTTTTAAGTTGTTATAAAATATTAGAAAATGAATTATATATAAAAACTTTTATCTTAATACTATGTGGAAGAGAGAGATAAGAGATAAAGCAGACTTGAAAATTTTGAGGAATTTTTTTGATAGAGTTTTTACATAAAAATTATTAAAAATGAAATATAACAACTTAATTACAAGTTAAATCTTGATCAAGCACACTAGTAATAAAATAATATATGAAAAAAAGTTTCAACTATCAAATCTCTATCTATATATAAAATCTCAAGTAGTTATGAGCTGTTTTGGTCAAGCAATAAATATTTCAAAGAAACTGTCACGTGTCACGTTGGAAGCAGGCGACGAGTGCGCGAGATCTTCAGCCCATGTTGAGTGCTATCCTAAGACTGAAGAGTCGACGGTGAGGGCCCTGGGGTCGCTTCTATATAGCAAGCATGCCCCTTACTAACGTCTAGTGCTAATCAATACCCGGCGCCCTAGCGCTAGCGGGCGACAAGCATGGCAGCCGTGACAGAAACCACTTTACGCGTAAAACACGATATGCGCCAATACTTTTGACCGGGTACTGTAGAAGCAATGGACTCGTCAGCTGCTGGGTGAGAAGATGTAACTTGTTGTTGCTGGTAAACGCGTTCGACTCTGGTGTATGGAGGCGGTATCTCCTCCTAGCTGTACGGAGTTGAGAGGCTCAAGAACATGATTGAAGAACGACCCACTGGAAGTCCTTGGTGACGGACCTCCGGACCAGTCGCTCTGCCTGTCAAGACTCTACTAATACGTAGTAGTAGTATGGACATGGGAAGACTGGATTGGGAACTCGCTAACTAGAAATGGCCCGGCTTGCTTTAGGTAGGCGATCAACGTATATACGGAGTAGAACAGTCAATAAGGGAGATCATCGGTGAGGTCGGCAATGATTACCAACTACCAAGCATGCAAGAGCGGCTCGAAGCGAATGTCAAGAAAAGAAATATCGACTGAATTGGTACCATGGCACGACATTGAGTTGTCTTGAGACGAAAGCGGAAGGTGGTCTCGCCAGGGTCGAAGAGTATCAAGTTACTACGTAGTACGGAGGACTACGTAGGTTACTTTGAGTGTGATCATCAGGGTGAGAAATGAGTTGGTGGCTGACAATGGCTGACAATGGCTGACGATGGCTGACTATGGCGCAGCCAGAGTCCCCGCCCCTGGTCGCTGGAACCTCGGTCAGAAGC
Organism: Endocarpon pusillum Z07020; assembly: GCF_000464535.1. Taxonomy (NCBI): domain Eukaryota; kingdom Fungi; phylum Ascomycota; class Eurotiomycetes; order Verrucariales; family Verrucariaceae; genus Endocarpon; species Endocarpon pusillum. The sequence continues at coordinate 153,551 of NW_006913559.1, forward strand.
CAGCACCGGCTCACGAGCTTCCGAGCAAGATGGCACAATTGGGGCGCATGGGTGAGAGCATGCAGAGCAGGCAGATCGCAACGATAACGACAAGGTTGAAATGAAACCGAACGTGGTTGTGATGAAGTCTTTGCAGCTTGATGCCTGCATCTGTTCTAGGCTTCTAGCGGCTGGCGTAAATGAGGTTAGCTTCAGCGCCCCCATTCCAGACCATATTCCGATTTCAGCACACCTACGAACCCGAACTTACGGAGTACTACGTACGTACTACGTATGCCAGATGTCAGCCACATTACTTTCCCTTCCACAAACGATAACTGGGCTGCTCGTCCAAATTAGGACTCGTACTCTTGTGTGGACCAATACTGTCAATAGCAAGCTCGCCGGATAGTAGCGAGTGCGAAAAGATAAGATTTCATCAAAGCATAGATTCTGTTTCTCGTGTATTTCACTGAATCTGGTCATGGTGCCGGTCCCGGTCCCGGCCGAGGTCAGAGCCAGCCTACCCCAAAGCTCTGTTCGTACATGTATCATGCAGGGAAAATTTTCGCTCAAAATGTTCAGTTTTGTTGCCTTGCCCAATCTAGTCAACAGACAGACATAGTGTTGGTGGTGAGGAAGGATTCGCCTGGAATGCCAAATTCCATCATGCAATCAATGCTGCTGTCGAAAAAAAACAAACATTAGTATTGGGCCAACCACGATGCATCCCAATAATTTTTTTGATAATTGTCACATGTCTTCTCGGCGTTCTCTCATCTCCGGTCCAGCCGGGTAGCGAGATTGGCGAGTTTCAGACCCTGGGCCGTGCATCCGGATTTGGGGTTCATCACCCGACGTACTTGATGACGATCCCGCCCCTTGCCTGTTCAAGCCTAAACCTTCACTCTCTCCGCTATGCTCCTGCCGGAGCTGGCGACTGCTGGGTCGCGCCATCGAGTGACCATTGTAGCCCCGGGTTGACGACCCACCACTCCCACGTCGCGAGTCCTGCGCCCTCTCTCGCTGCTGGCTAGGAGGTGATTCCCGATCTCGCGATGATGTCCGTGAGAATTGAGGTGATGACTCAGGTTGGCTTGTTGGAGCTGGAGGTGCTTGATGGCCTCCGGTTGCTTTGCGTTTCTTGGGTGAGTTCTGATAATCGGCGCGTAGATGTGACGGAGCGTTTTGCGAATATGGAGAACCGTGCTGGCTTTTTGTGGATGGGGTAGGAGGATTTTGACCCGAACTGGTGTTCGGGGGCACCCAGTGATGAAAATATATTACAGGGGAGGACTGAGCTTGCTGAGATTCCTGCGGTGCCATCTGGCTCTGCTGCAATGGATGTGACCCTTGCGACGCGAATGGTGCCGGGGCAGTAGTGGTAGGAGGTCCTTGTATCTGAATTTCATTGGTGTTGAGCCGCGATAGACTACTGGAAGATGTCGATGTCCGTGGACCAGCTGCTTGACGAGCGAGTGGAGTCTGAGTTGCCTGAGCGAGAATTTGCTGCGCCTGGCCTGGAGGAGCTGTAAGAGCAGGTTGTATTTGCTGGTGACTAGGGTAGGCACTGGGTGGTACCATTCGATTGTCCCGACGAATGTCCTCTGCAGACACCGATTGCTGCTGTTGTAGTTGCTGCTGCTGCTGCTGCTGTAGCTGTTGTTGTTGTTGTTGTTGTTGTTGTTGTTGTTGTTGTTGCGCTTGCTGTTGAGCCTGAAGTTGTTGCTGCTGTTGCTGGTTCTGTTGTAGGCTCATCTGGGCCATGTAATGCTGCGCCCACTCCAAACTTTGATTTGGAAGATTTCCCCCGCCCATGCCAGCAAAGATGAGCGGAACCATTACTGGCGGCACTCCGCCCTGTAAGGACTCTCGCAGCATAGTCTGCTCTATCCGCCTTTGGTCCAGTCTCATGGTCTCCTGCTTTGTCTTCTCTTCTTCCTGCCTGCGCTTGTCTTCCTCCGCCTTCGCATGTAGCCAATTGCGCATCGACTCTTCTGCTCCAGGCCATTGAGAGGGCGGCGCTGGCAGCTGGCCTAAAGGAGCCATGGCAGGGAGATTGCTGCTCGCAGGAGGAAGGGTCATGGCAGCTGGTGGTGGCAGGCCTCGGTGCGGGTTGCTCATTCTTGAGTCGAAAGTGTCGGAGAACCCGCTAGAGTTCCCAACAGTGGGTGGTGGAGAGTATCTGGAGCTCGATGAATTGAAGGAGGGATAATCATGTGGAGACTTGAAGTCGTTCTGGTTTGGCGGTTTGAGCGTGAGCAACATTGGGTCTGCTTTAAAGGCAACGGGTAAGAGTTTGCGTCAACACATGTATGCGTGAGATTTGAGGATGGTGGAGGAATGTTATGTCATGCACTCGAGAGTCAGAAGTCCACGTAAAATAATGCGGTTGAGGTATTTCACAAAGGACCGGCGGTGAAGGGTGGTTGAATTGAATAATAGGGGTGCAAAAGGACAATCCGTGCGATTGCTGATATTTGCTGCAAGCACCTGAAGCTGGTCTAGATCTCAAAGACGCGATTCGTCCGAGTCTTTAAGTGAGGGTCGAGTGTAAGAAGCGGTAGGGCTGTCTGCAAGTGGGCTGAAGCAGCTTAGCCACGCAACCGACAGCGAGTCGATCGAGGAGGGTGTTCCAGTAGAGAAGGCCAAATGCTTCGAGAATCGCGTGCCTTCAAAACGAAAGGGTGTGGCTTTTGACGTATCAGAGAGCTGAAAAGGCTCTTTTCCCAGTCGGGCCAAGTGAAAGGTTGGAACAGCCCAATGCGGAGAGGATTGACCGTGGATGGGAGCGTTTATCCAGCTGGATTGGCTGTTGGCACGGAGCAAACGAGATGGCTTAGTCCAAGATGGCTAACACTGAGCTGCTGGTTTCAAGAAGCAATTTCCAGAAGGGCCAGAGACGATGCCACCTGTGTCATGGACCTACCGCCTCAAAGGCCGGCCGACTTCTGCTATACTAGGTAGTAAGTTACCAGTGTGATCATGGCCACAACAACCATACTAGTACGTCGCACGCGCACCGCCGCTGGTTCCAACTGGGGCTTAATCAGGACCGGACAGGCAAAGGAGTAATCGACTGTGCAGCGTGTGGAGATGCAACTGCTCGTCATGGTCTAATTCCAAGCAGCATGACGATCATGGTGGCGTCCGCATCCACATCCCCTTTACTACGGAGTCCTCGTCAGTTCTTGCTCTTCGCTCTTCTTTCCTCATTGCTCTACCTCACTCGGATAGCCTGGTCCGCAGCAACCCAGCTCTCTAACTAACGTGGTAAGCTGATCCAACTGCCCGATCCGTCTGATTTAAAGCTCTCCAAGTCCGAAACAACGATACGAAGGACATCTGCCCCTAAGGTAAGGCAGGTGTCTCTGTTTAAAGACCATCACCAGCCGCTTACAACCAACAGCTTCTCCCTGAAGCAGGACTTGTTTTATGTATTACGGATGGGCATGTTGGTAAGTCTGCTGTGATATCCAGATGCAAGAGTCCACTTGGCCATGGTTAAGGTTGGAAACAACCCCGCCGACTCTACCCGTTCGTTCTGGGCTTCTCGGACTGCTTAGGCCTTGGCCATGGCTTGGTCGGAACCGAGAAAAAACACCATGTCGACTCTTCTTGTGCAGGCAAGGGTCCCTCAGCCATCGATACTACCGGGTGGAAGACCGTGAATGTAGATCACAGCTCAATGGTGGACGAATTGTGCCTCCATGACTTCTCTGCCCTGCTCCAGGTCTTCTTCGGCGCCAGAGAGTCACGCCCATTCATCTAAAACGTACTTGCAACCAAATGGAAATGGGGTGTTGTTTGGTTTGCAGAACACGATTTCGGGGCCAGATCCATAATTTGCACTTGCGCCATCCTGTACGACGTTAGAGCCGTTGTGGCTCGATTCGGATCGTGGTGAAACCCAGGCAGCTACCACCGTTGTTGTACGGAGTACACCAGAAGACTTTGCATAACTTGTCAGGCAGATCGGGCGGTCTTCGATTGGCTAGCCGCTTGCATGTGGGCTGATTGTCCATAGATCTCGAAACAGTGCAACCCTGCAGTTTGGATCTTCTTCAGCTCTGGCATGGTGACACCGCTATTGGCCCGTACCTCTCCTCCTATGAGACGCTCCGGATGTTCACTTCACCACGGCGTGTCCGAGCTGTAGCAAAATAGAGAGTTCTATTTGTGATACTACCTAGAAGAAGCACCAGAATTTCTCGTCTGCTGGGGAAATTCGATCTCGTCGAAGTGGGAAAGTTTCTTGGCGTTGCCCAATGTAGCCACGCTGCATTCCAACGGTGAGATCTGCGATGACTTGGAGTTGTAGATCCTAACTACAATGAAGAATAACTAGGATGGCGAACCAAACATGAAACACACCTAAAAATCCGCCGGGTACGACCGTTCCCACCGAATTCAGACTAATCATGCATAAATCATGCACGCATGCACAATTTTCAAAGTGAAGCCACCCCATAGTTGTCGCTTTTCGAATATGCAATACAACAGGCAACGAAAAGCTTTCCTAGCCCTTTCGCAGGCTTCAAGCATGAAAACATAGATTTCGGCCGCAGTCTCATATGCGCTCATTCGACAGGCTTGATGAGAACTTTGCGAGTCCACTATTATCAATTACATCGTCGTTGGTGAGTCCAAGATCCTCCTGCGCCGGCTGGTACGGACGGAAGTTGCGTCCGCTTGCACCGGCAAACTTTCGAGGTGGACTACCAGAGACAGCGAAAGAAAGAGAATATGTTGCAAACACGTTGATCGACGATTTCATCCTTCTCGAAATGCAGTGTGGATACTGTGCAATCAAACCGATTTCGCGGAGTCATGTTTTTGGTCCCGGGAGCCACTACTAGGTCACAGTAAGTGGTGTTTTGGCTGCCGATGAAGAGACGAGTCTGTCAGATCCGCTCTTGAAAAGATCTTCACTCGGTTAGGCGGTAGCTTCGAAGCCACATTGTCTAACGCAGTACTACGTAGACCAGGTTCCTCCCTGCATGCACGAGACGAAGATCCACGGTCGGAGTGATTAGTTGTTAACAGTCAGTTCTTATGCAACGTGGTCTGACGCAAAGACTGGTTAGAATCCATGTAGATCTCTAACAAGGGACTTGGCTACGTAGTACGTAGTAGGTACAGTAACCTATGCAAGTTAAGCTCTTCGCTTCGAATTTTCGCGCATTACCGAGCTGGGTTGGCCACGCGCTGTCAAGGTTGACATTGCTAGGATTGAGATCTCAGATGGGAAATGATCTGGACGGGTATGGATGGTGGGCCCGGCGTTGAAAACGTGGCGTATCCTGGTCGTGATCTGCAAAATTACGTGCAGCCACAGCCGAGAAAATTGCAAAGAGAGCCTTTTTGCAGGCCTACTACTGCCAAGAGATGGTCGACCTGGACAGGGTATGTCGCATCGGATTGCCCTTTACCAGGACCGCCTAAGGCATCATGTCAAAGGAGTGTGTAGACTCCGTAGAATGGTCCAGTAACTTCTCTTGATTGTGCTAGTGGTTGTGGGAACTGTCCTCTGGTGGGAAATCCAAAAAGATGAATAAGTGTGTACTACCGGAGGCAAGGGCTGGGGTGTCACGTGAACACACATTCTCAACAGTCTCTAGACGGTGCATCTGCATTACTCGATACGCTCAGTGCAGACGACTAGCAGGCTCTTGTCAATTGAAGCCATGTGATAAGGTATATTCCACTTTGGTCTGAAGACCGAGTCTATTTTTTGCCAAACATGAAGCCGCGTGCAGAGAAGATGATGCCTGCGGAGATGCAGCCACCAAATCCTAATGTCAGCCACCGACATCAAGGGTCCGATCAGCATCCTCAGAAATGGTGAAGCTGACAAGAGTGCTTGGCCAGCATCCAGCTTGACTTCCCTGAAGTGGTTGAAGCGAAACAGATTTGGCTATGCTTTCCGACGATGCATCTTCCACTCAGCCTTTGCAACCCGCATGAAGAGATCTTCATCCTGAATGGGAACCCAGCTCGTGAGGACCTTCATGGCGTTTTCGAAGTCCGAGTCTAGGAGAATGTTGCGAGTGCCGTCGATCAATGCGGCCGACGTGGCATGAAGTACATCAAGTGTGGTGCCAAATGGACTGGGCTGTACACTTACGTTAGGAGCGGACCCGCTGTCCGAGTCTCCAAGGAGCATGAAAACGTCCCATACTCGAAGCTGAGCTGGAAATGGAATGGAGTAGTTGAACAAGGTGAGATACCAGCGCGTTCCGTACGCCGTGGGAGGTATGCCCAGCTCGGTCTAGAGTAAGTTGTAAGTTCTGCCGAAGGTGTGCAATGGCCAAAAGACTCACCAGTTTCGCGGCTATCTCACCACCTTTAAGCCATTTCTTCTCAAAGTCATCCAGTGCTTCCATCAGACCTTCGAAGCCCGACATATACAGCCTGTCAAGCCCACGTAAGTCCCACAATCTTACAAGCATCACGAATGCGTTCTCTTCATCATAGTAAGCCAACAGAGTCGCAGCTAGCGCCGCCATGCCCTGCACGTAGCCAGTGTTGGGATAATGCAGGCTCATTGCATGTAAGACACGGAAGAGCAACCTCTGACCACCTCGGTACCTTCTTCTGAACATGATGTGGCTGCTGATAGTTCGCGGAACATCGATGTCGATCTGTACATCGTCCGGTGAACTGTCAGATTGATGCTCATGGAAAATCGCGATGAGCTCTTCATCAGACAAACTCTCTTTCCTCTTTTTGGCACTTGCTGACAAGAAGGCATGCCATGCGGTTGCGCGCCATCGGTCGGGAATGCCCTTCCATGTTCGTTCTATCAGCTTGGGGCTGTGGGTGTCGAATTCAAACCGTGTACCTCCTCCATCCGGTGTCTTTGACACCACTTTGGCCATCTTACGCCACTTCTCATCCCGTTCGACCTCCTTTCTTCGCACATGCACCTCTCTGGCTTCAGACTCGCCGTTCTCGGCAATATCTCCCAAGCCATACGGTAGCGTCAACATATCTCCCGCCTCATCCATGAATCTGCGATCACGATTATGTGGTAATCGGTTCGTTGCTTGCCGTAATCTCGAACTGCCACCGGATAAACTTCCTTGATATGAGCTTTGTGAAGACCTAGGCCTTGTGATTCGAATCTTTGGTTGTCTGATCGACATCTGTCCTGGAATTGCTGACTGCACACTATTTGCATTGCTTGGGCTTCTTCTCATCGCGAGTTTCCGCCTTGGAGCATCAGCTGCCAGTTGTAGACTTGTCGAAACTCGTTGTAAAGCTGGTGGCTCCCTAGAAGAACGTGATCGCTTCATAGCACCACTGTTGACGGCGTCCACCGTAGAGCTCCGCGGCATAATGAAACCGTATCTGTCCACATCCCCATTCTGGATATCTCGCCAATATTCTAAGCCGCCTGCCAACTCGAGCTCTTCTTTCTCGATCGTCCTTTCTCTTCGCGACTCAGGAGTCTGATCTGCTGTAGAAGGATCGCTGCGAACATCAGAAATTGATGTCTTAACAGAAGTACCCTCCAGGCTCGCACAGGTATCTTGCCATTGCCGACTCATTTGCTGCCCTAGAAACGAGTCTTGGTCCCAACCATTTGCACAGTCCGTTCCTGACTCGTAGTATGATCTAACTTTATGCGAGAGCAACTCTTCGTCCGTAGATAAAACCTTTGCTGCAGGCCTCTTCCTGAGCGATGGGTTGGACTTGACGCGACGACTTCCGAATCCCGGTTGTAGTAGGCCATTGACCGGCTTCGCTGGTTCAGTAACCTTTCTGCCCCCAAATAACATGCTCCCCCTTTTGCTGAACTCTATCCTCTCGGGTTGAAAATCGTCCACTAGATCACCGGTTGAGATGTCCAGTGTGAGGCCTTGGAAAGGACGATCAATAGTTGTAGATGGTGATGGTATTGAATTTGTCTGCTTCACATCAAGCCATGCTCTTTCACTTCTGTGTGGCGGCGGAACTGAGATTGCCTGGTTGTCTAGCAGGATCTGAGGCACGCTTAGAGCAGATCTAATGCTCCCAGCAGAGTGGTCTTCGGTGTGGACAGTGATTGCGCTATCTCTCACGGACGTTGCAGCCAACCCCGAGTCGCATCTGGGGCCCTTCTCTTGATCCAACCCTGACCTTGCGCTCATATACGTAGGCTGCGCAATGCCGTAAGTTTTGTATTGTTCAGCTGTAGGTTCTGCAGATCGTGTGGTGATGGGTATGGGCGGTCGATCTGGAACGGTCTGATCATAAGGCAGGCCCTGCAAGCTCAACCGGAAAGCGGAAGGAGGTTTCTTGCGATCCATCTCGCAGCGGAAGCATGGACCAACAAAGAGAGGTTCTCAATGCGACAGGGACTGTCACAAAGATGGGTTGAAGATGACAATGTGGGGAACATCTGCAGGAGTGAGAACAGTTTGGGTTGATGGGTTTGATTTCGCAGCAGTTTTGTGCACAGAGCTTTGGAAGTTGATAGGGGGGTGCCCCGTATTGTGAACTCCAAGCTGCAAAGGTCAGTCATCTTGGACGGCGTTTTCCACCAGATGCCACACTATTGGAACACTACAAGTGAAAGCTAAGAGGAAAGGAGCAATGTTTGATATTGCCGCTGCACGTCACTGCGCCAATCGGCACGGTTCTGAAGTTCCCTGAGTCTCCTACATAGATTGGACAATCTCTTCGGAAATTAGCCGACTTTACATATCTTGATGTTGCACCAAGGTCATGATAATCGCCTTTGAGCCTGTCGTCTCCTCTCTTTCTCTGTACAGCCAGGACAGCGCTATCACGAAGACAGGGTGGGAGTAGCAGCAGCAGCATCATCCAGCATCGGAATGACATAAATACATTACATTACTCTGCCTCTTACAGGCACGATGACTGCCTGAAGATCCTTTACAAACCTCGCAGACAATCATTATTATGAAATTCATAGAACAGGGGATGCGTGGGTTATACTGAAGAGCACCAATGCTCACCGGTGACAGCTCTACAAGAACAGAAAAAGTCAACAGACAACTGGCTAGACTGGACATACTCAGCATCTGAAGTAAGGGTGTGTGGAAAGGAGCGGCTCTCACAGAGGACATCAAAAACAATACAACAGTCAAAACTGTGGGAGGGGAGCACTTATGTGTGTACGGTGTAGGTATGATCACGATAGGTATTGAAGGTCATGAATGGATATAGGTCCTCTTCAACGCACTCCTGGTGCCTAGCAGCAACCACTACCACTGGCGGTCAGCTCCCTGTATCTCATGATGTTGTTCTGTCTTGGTTGAAGCCCTGGACCGGCTTCGGCTTATATGGCTCCTCGAGGTACTTTCTTTCCTCCGGTGTCAGCTCGTAATCGACAGCTGCGAGGAACTCCTTCAGCCTATCCTCGCTAGAAAGACCTAGGATGGGAGCAGTTGTGACACCGGCGCTCCATGCAAAAGCCACCTGAGCCATCGTCCAACCCTTTTTTTTCGCCAACTCCTCGACCCTGTTGATGATCTCGGTATCCGCATCCGACTTTATCTTGTCCTTGTTCCCTTGTCCCCGATCAGTCGATGTCAACTGGGAAACTGGTCTGCACAAAGCTCCAGCAGCAAGGGGTCCCCAAGGTACAAGTCCTACCCCTGTTTTCTTGCAAAACCTGATCATCTCCCTCTCCTCCTCTCTGTATATTAGGTTGTGCTCATTCTGCATGCTGATGAATTTAGTCCATCCCCTCATTTCAGCAATAGCCTGCATTTGAGCCAGCTCATGAGCCCACATGGAGCTCGCACCGATATATCTGACCTTTCCACTTTCGACTAGATCGTGCAACGCCTTCATGACCTCGGCGAATGGTGTATCATCAATTCGATGGATCTGCAAAACATCGATATAATCTGTCTGCAATCTCCCCAAGCTGGCATCTACCTGCTCAAACAATGCCCTTCGACCTAGTCCGCAACGATTGATGTATCTTGGATCCTGACGAATCTCAGGTCTACCATTGAAGGTACCGACCTGATCCTCCGCAGCAGGGAAAAATGATTTGGTCATAATAACCACCTGTGACCTCGGAATATTGTATCTCTTGATAGCTTCTCCAATTATCTCCTCCGATACACCATTCGAGTACATGTTGGCTGTGTCCCAGGTATTGACGCCGGCGTCGAAAGCGGCTTTGAGAAGGGGCAGAGATTCTTCGCGGTTCTTGACCCATGGTGCCCATCGCGAATCGCCATACGACATGCAGCCAAGAATGAATTTGGAGACTTTGAGGCCGGATGCGCCGAGGCTATCCCAGGAGAACGGTAAGTAGGGAATGATAGAAGCCGAAGATTCAACACAGAACCAAGATTGACAGGGCACTTTGTAAAAGGTGAGCCAACTTACTTGACATATCGCATCTTGGGCTTGCTGTCCTGTGCCATGATCGCGATTCGAGGACAGTATATCTGCGGCTTGAGAAGGATCTGAAAATTGTCAGTTGCTCAATAAGCAGGTGTAGGCCACGGCCGGGGTAAAGAATATTTGCTTACTACGTACGAAGTATACTACGTACAACGGATAATCAAGGACTTCCCCGCCCTAAGGTGTGATGATGTGCGGGCTGCTACCAATCGGGCCGAAGGGCCTTTTCCGGTGATAAATGCAGGTAACGCAGGGTGTCAGCATTTGCAACAGGTCATCATTTGCAACACTTTATGGCCGATATCTCCGTTCCTACAAAAATTTTCAACCACCAATTTCAGCACGTTGCCATTCTACCAATATCTATCGCAGAGCAGTGAGCTTTTGATATATTGCTTATAAAGCTTAGTTCTATATCCCATTTTGATATGGCTGACGCGTTCGCTAATTTGAGCAAGCAAGAGCGAATCGAAAAAGCTGTATGCGCATGCCAACGAGATACCACAATGACCGCACGAAAAGCTGCGAAAATCTACAACTGTGCCCCCTCTACTATTACTCGACGACTTCAAGGAGTTACAAAATCAAAAAAGCTCTCAGGAGCAAAACAACAGCTCCTAACGCCTATAGAGGAACAAACCATTGTAAAATGGGTCATACAATACTACCAATAGGGACTGCCACTTGGTTTGAAGCAAATTCGTCAATTTGCTACTGCTATTCTCCTCCGAAAATACCCACAGCCACAGGGTAGTGACCACCCTCTAGGGCAGTCCTGGCACGGAAGGCTATTGAATCGAAATCCTCAAATTAAGCGTGTTGTAGCACGTGGCCTCGATCGAATGCGCGCTTCTGCGACTCTCAAAATAGAGACTCTTAACGAGTATTTCGAACTCTATAACTCCTTATGTCAGAAGTACAAAATTGAGGCTGAAGATACATACAATAT